>NC_057389.1:54168285-54392966 GCF_019320065.1 Cervus canadensis
TGATACATTATTATGAAGTGATGGTGCCCATAATTATAATTCTTTATCCTCTTAACTAAATTTAACATTTTTTAACTTTAGTATTAATCACTCCTTTAAAACACAACACAAGCATTTCCATTTCATTGTGACTAGATAACACGTTGCCTTGAATTTTATTTTGCATTTGCCAAGTTTCTAGGTCTCCAGTATCAGAAAATTAATTGGAGGTTTGCGTTTTCTATATTAAACAGAAAAAGTCATAATGGAGAGAAACTTCCTGGGAGTCATCGCATCCCTGACAGTGTGGTATGCCAGCAAACTGTCAGGAACATCACAGATGGGAAAGATGGGGGGAATATCCACCTCAGGGACTCACAGAAGGCAATGGTGTGAGAGCAGAGGGAGTTGATGGTCAGGCCTGAACAAAGGAAGAGAAATATTTCCACCTCTCATGAGTCATCAAGTCAAGTCTCTCCAGTGGGCTCAGGGGGCCTCCTGAACTTTGCAACTTGGCTTTGCTCCAGATATGAAATATGGAAAGGCACTTCTGATGCAACACTTTCATCACCACTGCTGCTTTGCCTTTTTCATCTCTGTCAAGAGATACAACACAGGTTCCTGTAACTTCTCCCTGCAATTGCCATGCTGACACAATTGTTTACATGGAAATTCAGAAGATTTTGGAATCAAAGGACATGTGGATGTTATAATCAAGAAACTGTATTTATGTCCCCAAAGACCATGCCCGTGTGGGAACAATCTGATCTAGCTCCTACTCCTCACTCAGTCCTTTCATGGTGTGTTTTATAGTGCTCGGTGTCATTGTATTTTTAGTGACTGATAGAATTATACCTCCATTCTGAGAATTCCCTGGTGGCCCAATGGTTAGGACTCATGCTTTCACTGCCGAGGGCCTGACCAGTTACCCTGGTCAGGTAACTAAGATCCCTCAAGCTGCACGACTTGCCAAAAAAATAAACAAATAGAATTAGACCTCTGTTTATATGAGGCCATATTATTAGTCATATGAGTGACCAGGATGATCATTCATAAGGATTACAGCAGGAACATGTGGGTGAACATGCATGCACACACACATTCACATGCTTACCAGAAAAGTCTTCAAAAATCACTCAAGTTCCTGATGAAGAGACAGCCAGTTTGAAACACAGTAATCCCAAATTGCCCATATGGATAGATGTCCCCTTAGCAACTGAGCTTCTGCTATCTCTGTCCCAGAGAAAGGGGCTAGAATTCCACAGAAAGTAGATTTTGCCCTGGGAACTACGGTCTGTCCTCCCATGGTTCTTTCCCCTTTAAGCAAATCCTCCCCACACAAGAAGTATGTTTATTTGTATTTTCAGTTAGGTTGACTATTTATCCACATTTCCTGCTGATGAGTCATTTATGCAGTTTACTGAAAAAAACAATAAATTGAGAACCAAAGTACTGCAAAATTAAGGATCAAAGACGCAAAACTGACGCAAGCCGCAAATAGATATGGGTTAAGAATTTAATCAGCAAACACGTCAGTCAGCACATCAGGACCGTACTGCCAAGGAAGCTGGGTTTTCACGTTTTTTCCCTGGGGTCAACACAACCTGTCTCCATGGAGCACCTTTCCTGGTTTTGCTGACCAGACACTTGTTAAAAAAGCACCCACCAGTATTTAGTCAAGGAACCAAATCACATTTACTTGGAAGCCACATGAGGAGAGATCCAAGGCTTGCTCACATGGTGCCTATGTAAAAGGTATATGTGTTTGTCTCTGTAAATAAGAGGCCTGAATGAAGGGAAGACCACAAGAAAATGGCCCTGGGTTTACAATGGAGCTTGATGTGCTACAGTCCATGGGGTTGCAAAGAGTCAGACACGACTTAGTGACTGAACAATGACAACAAGACAGAGAGAGGCACCAGTCCTCTGCATGAGATTGCTGGCTAAGCAGACACGAGATCTCTGTCCACACCCTAAGTGGCTGGGTGTGCATTCCACACACAGACTCCTTTGTCCGTTTCTATTCCAGGACTCATTTGGCTACAAAGCTGGAGGATGAGTGTTAATTTCATCTCTTCCTCTGGGCACATGTTATCTAATATTTAAAAAAGATCAACCAGGAAGGTGGAGAAACATGTATACACAATAGCTTCACTAAAGTATTGAGAGTGATGAAAAACATGACCAGGAGTTTAGAAATGGATACAAATAGTGTGTGTTCAGCAAGCATGTACTATGCACTATGTGTATTACCTATGTTAATTCATTCTCACAACAGTTGTATGGAAAATGGACTTACGGACACAGCAGAGGAAGGAAAGGGGTGTACAAATTCAAAGAGTAGCATTGACATATATACACTGCCATGTATAAAATAGAAGCTAGTGGAAAGCTGCAGTAAAGCATAGGAAGCTCTGCGAAGTGCTCTGTGATGACCTAGAGGGGTGGGATGAGGGGTCAGTGGGTGAGAGGCTCAGGAGGGAGGGCGTATATGCATGCTCATAGCTGGTTCACGTTGTTGTATAGCAGAAACCAACTCAAAATTGTAAAGAAATTATCCTCCAATTAAAAGGTTTAAAAAACAGAGAAACAATCCTAAAAAAGTGTTAGTCACTTCAGTTGTGTCCAACTCTCTGCAACCCCATGGACTATAGCCCGCCAGGCTCCTCTGTCCATGGAATTTCCCAGGCAAGAATACTAGAGTGGGTTGCCATTTTCTTTTCCAGGGGATCTTACCAACCCAAGGATTGAACCCAGGTCTCCTGCATTGCCATTGGAGAAGGAAATGGCAACCCACTCCAGTGTTCTTGCCTAGAGAATCCCAGGGACGGGGGAGCCTGGTCGGCTGCCGTCTATGGGGTCGCACAGAGTCGGACAAGACTGAAGCGACTTAGCAGCAGCTCCTGCATTGCAGGCAGATTCTTTACCATCTGAGCCACCAAGGAAGCCCTCTGAGAATGGAAACAGATGAAGCAGCTTAAGCCAATGTCCCCAGAAACTAAAGGGTGGCCCATCTTGACTCCAAGTTCAAGTTCTTAGCGATGCCTGTGCTGTCTTCCTTTGACAATAAATCAAGTCTGTCTGCATCTGATTATACTATCATATCAAATCTTTTCCATTTTGCGGAGAACCAGCTCTCCAAATTAAGAGCCTCTTACTACCACCCTAAACCATCGTCTATAAAGCATGCCTTTGAATTGTCACTTACATTTTCCTTACAATGAACAAAGAGAAAACTTTGAACGTTTTATCCAGCCGATTGAAACACTGACCGTCACATGTTGCCTAACACAACAGGTGAAGCTACACAATCATTTTATAGCCCAGTCTATCTCTGATGTTATCACCTCTAGCCTCTAAAGGACTGACGTGATCTAAAGCCCACAAGGTTCTCTGGAGCTCACACAGTTTTGCATTCACTTATTTGCTACATTCTCACCAGTCTCAGGTGTCCTAGGTGTCTTAGCTTCCCTGAAGGGAAAAGACATTCCTGCTCCAGATCTCTCTCCTTTTACAAAAACTACTTTCAACTACTCCCCTGTCCACCTGCTTCTATAACCTTCTCCTTCTCAGTTTTGCATGCTTCAATAAGTGTAATATGGTTGAACTGTGGTGAAATAACAACTGTTTTCCAGGTTCAGATAACACCTATGACTTCACCCAGGGCTGAAGAAAACGATCAACTTTAAAAGTCAGTCCCTGTGTTCTCTTGCCTTCTCTTTTGTCTGCTTGCACATCCCCCATTCTCCCACTGTGTGTAGATGATGACTAGTCCTGAAAGTGAGATAGTAGAATGACCCACATTAGCCTTTATCTTGTAGAGCTCAGCTTAGAATATCTGGAATGGAATCAGTTACATGTGAAGTTCTGTTTTATAATCCAACCTGCTCTTCTTAAATGTATATTCATCCAAAACCATCCTTTCTCGGCAGAGCACTTTTTGATTCACTCATGAGATCACTCTTCTGCTCACTAGGACCCAGTTTTCCCATCTGCAAAAGTAAAGTGTACTAAATCATTTCTAAAGTCACTTCCAGTTCTAAGGCTCTTTGATTGTAACTTAGGTTTCCATTTTCCTACACTAGGAATTTCCTTCCATCCAGCCCTTTATTCATTCATTCATCGGGGGAAAAATCTGTACATGCATTGCCTCCTATGCTCTAGATAGTGTTTAGGCAGAGGGGTTAAGTAATAACTAGGATGGATAGCATCTCTCCCCCATAGGATACATAACCTTCTGTCTTTCCTCTCCCCCAAACAATTTGAAAGTGTAAATCAAATTTATGGTAGAGTTGCTCTAACAATGTGGCATAATGGAGTGAAATTTGAGTTCAGAACACCTTACTACATGTGTAACCTTGTATAGGTCACTTGGGCTGAGTCTTTCTTCATATAGAAAAATAGCCCAAATCCTATGTCATGAACTGTTATACCGAATAGGGATGTGTGCAGATGCCTAGTGCATAGTAAGTGCTTAGTCATAGTCAAGGATGTTGCTATTATTGTGAATATCAAGAGCTATGAATGCACCAAACATGTTGGCATTAGGTCACTCTCCTTGCTTTTTGCTTCACTGATGGGATTTTTGTCTCAAAGGTCAACTCCTCTAATTTAGTTAGGACTTCTTGCCTACCTCCCTCATTGAAGTGCTGCTACCATTGAAGTGCGTGGGTTTGCAATATGATGACCTAGTGAGCTGCACCCGGTCTTAGTTCTCTATTGCTGTTATAACAAATTATTGCAAAATAAGTGGCTTAAAACAACATAAATTTGTTGTCTTATAGTCCTGAAGATCAGAAATTTGAAATGGGTCTCACTGGGCTAACAGTCCAGGTATCAGCATAGCTGCTTTCCTTCTAGAGGCTCCAGGGAAGAATCTGTTACCTTGACCTTTCCAACCTCTAAAGGCTCCCTCAGCTGTAGCATCTTTAACTCTCTCTGATTCCTCTTCTGCTTCCTTCCTTCATTCTAAAGGACCCTTGCGGTTACATTTGGCCCAGTAGATAATTCAAGATTTTTATCTCCCTATTGTAATGCTAGCTGATTAGCAAATTTCATTCCACCTGCAACCTTAATTTTCCTTGCCATGTAACCTAACACGTTCACCAACACCAGAAATGAGGTCATGGACAGCTTTGAGAAGTCACTATCTCGCCTAGCACCCCTCTCCTTAAGTTTCCTCTCATCCATCTCCATCTTTGCATTCCTGCTATTATCTCCCTAACTTTGCCTCTAGTCAGCAACCTGTGAAAGCAGCACCAGTGTGGAGGGCCCCATAGACATTATCCAGGGGACAAATCTGGATCCCAGACCATAAGCTGAGGGGCTTGAACCCCAGGGACATCCTAGGGTATAAGGCCCAATCTGTCCTGCTTCCACCCTTCGCTGTCCTTCGCCTGTCTAAACTACTCCTTGTCTCCCAGTGCTTCCTGACTAAAGTATAAGCACCTCATCATGGCCTGAAAGAGGCTACCCCAATGATTGGCCCTCGGGGATACCTAGTGCGAGGCAGTTGTCACTGCAATTGTGAGTTTAAGTAGTTGGTATCCTGCAAATCCATTGTCAAAAATCTAAAAGATCCAGGTCCCTAACATCAGACAACTTGGATTCAAATCCCAGTTCTACAAGTCATTGTGATCTTGGAAATGTTATTTAACCTCCTTGAATTTTTATGTTCTAGCTATAAAACGAGGGTAATATCTTTCTCAAAGGACTGGCATGAGGATCAAACAACTTAATGCATATAAAGTCCTAGTCCAGTAACTGGTACTTCATAAATATCTAATTAATGAAAGCCGTATAGCAAGGGTCAGCAAACTTTTTCTGTAAAAAGCCATATAGTGAATGTTTTAGGCTTTGTGGGCCAGACAATCTCCGTCACAAACATTTAAGTCTTCAACTACTCATTGCAGTGTAATAGCAGCCATAGTCAAAAAATAAACAAATGAGCATAGCTGTGTTCAAGTAAAACTTTATTTATAAAAACAAGCAGAGGATTATATTTGGTTTGCTGACTCCTGCCATATAAGCGCATGTCAGAGGTGTCCAATTTATGTTCACTGATTTGCTGTTGCCAAAGTGAATTTTAAAAAATATAAACATTAAAAGTCCCAAATTCCAGTAATCTGCACCTGGCTTTGAACTCAGAGTCAGAGACTCTACCCACACTTGTGACCTTAGAGACCTTCAAAATAGAATATATTGATTCCTCTCCACATGGTAGGCTAACAATGACCTAAATCCTTTATTCCTCCTCTTATGGAGAGATATAGTCTACTTCCCCTGATCTTGAATCTAGGTTGGCCTTAGTGATTTGCTTGACTGATAGACAAGGACAGAAGTGATATTTGAGACATCTGAGGCTAGATCATAAGAAGACTTGAGGCATAAATCAGTATCTTTTTTTTTTTTTTAAAAAAAAAAGAGAACAAAGGAAAAGAAGCCTTGAAGCTTCTTCCCAGATATCTTGGAATACTCACTCTGTAAAGCCCGTGCCATAGGTGCAGGCTAGTAGGCAGCTCCAGTAGAGTTCCCAGCCATCAGCCAGCATCACTTATCCTCCACCCAAGACAAAATCTAATCATGTGAGTGATGAAGCCCCAGGGATGCCATCTGGAGATGAACCAGCCTACAAAGCCTTTCCCAGTTTCCTGGCACAAACAATTGTGAGTCAGATAAAATGGTTGTCTTAACCCACTAAGTTTTTAGGTGGTTGGTTACATCACATAGATAATCAGAACAATTGAGAATTTAACTCTATAAACATAGCTATTTGGGTCTGATTTCCTCGATAGCATTTCCTGATATTCTAGAACAGTGACTGGCAAGAGGAGATATTCAATAAATAATTATTGAATAAGTAAATGAACAATTAATCTGTTCTACCCTGATTTATCTGACCAACTTCTCTGCAAACTTCAAGCCTCAGCTTAAATATAATTTTCTCTGACTGTCCACCATCCCCCCACGTTATGTCAGATTCCTTCATTCTTTGTCTTTTCCTTCATTATGCTAATGCCTGTGTTGTGCTGTGTTTAGTTGCTCAGTCATGTCCAACTCTTTGCGACCCCATGGACTGTAGCCCACTAGGTTCCTCTGTTCATGGGGATTCTCCAGGCAAGAATACTGGAGTGGGTTGTCATGTCCTCCTCCAGGGGATCTTCCCAACCCAGGGATCGAATCCAGGTCTCCCGCATTGCAGGCAGATTCTTTACCATCTGAGTCACCAGGGAAGCCCAGGAATACTGAAGTGGGTAGCCTATCCCATCTCCAGGGGATCTTCCTGACCCAGGAATCAAATCGGGGTCTTCTGCATTGCAGGCGGATTCTTTACCAGCTGAGCTACCAGGAAAGCCCCCATGCTAATCCCTACTATAGTGCATATAATGATGCTTTTAAGCACATATTTAATGCTCATCTCCCTTCTAGAACACGAGCTTCCTGACAACAAACATGGTGTCTATCATGTTCCCTGCTCTACCTGGCAACCAGCAAGCACTCGGCATCATTAGGCACATAGTAAATATTGCTGAATAACTAATAGAGGTTGATATATGAAAAAGATTTTACCTAGAAAGTTCTGTTTGTCTCAGTCCAGTCCAGAGAGCATCATAGGTCATCACTGTGCAGAAAACACCAGAAAGTCCTAAAATCTACTGGGACTGCAGCATGCCAGGCTCCTCTATCCTCCACTGTCTCCCAGAGTTTGCTCAAATTCATGTTCATTGAGTGTTCAGTGATGCTATCTAACCATCTCATCCCCTGCTGCCCTCTTCTCCTTTTGCCTTCAATCTTTCCCAGCATCAGGGTCTTTTCCAATGAGTCCAAGGTCTCTTCCCATCAGATGGCCAATGTACTGGAACTTCAGTTTCAGCATCAGTCCTTCCATGAATATTCAGTGTTGATTTCCTTTAGGATTGACTGGTTTGCTCTCCTTACTGTCCTTGGGACTCGCAAAGAGTTTTCTCCAGCACCACACTTCTAAAGCATCAATTCTTCAGTATTCAGCTTACTTTATGGTCTAACTCTCACATCCATACATGACTACTGGAAAAACCATAACTTTGACTAGATGGACCTTTGTCAGTAAAATTATGTCTCTGCTTTATAATACACTGTCTAGGTTTGTCATAGCTTTCCTTCCAAGGAGCAAGTGCCTTAATTTCATGGCTGCAGTCACCATCCGCAGTTATTTTGGAGTCCAAGAAAATAAAATGTCATTCCTTCCACTCCCCCTTGCCCTTTCTATTTGCCATGAAGTTATGGGACCAGATGCCATGATCTTAATTTTACAATGCCGAGTTTCAAGCCAACTTTTTCACTCTCCTCTTTGACCCTCATCAAGAGGCTCTTAGTTCCTCTTCACTTTCTGCCATTTTAGAGTGGTATTATCTGCATGTCTGAAGTTGTTGACATTTCTCCTTGAAATCTTGATTCCAGCTTGTGATTCATCTAGCTCAATATTTCACATGATGTACTCTGCATATAAGTTAAATAAGCAGGGAGACCATATACAGCCTTGTCATACTCCTTTCCCGGTTTTGAACCAGTCAGTTCCCATGTCCATTCTAACTGTTGCTTCTTGACTAAAATACAAGTTTCTCAGGAGAGAGGTAATGTGGTCTGGTACTTCCATCTCTTTTGTGGAATTTTCCACAGTTTTCTGTGACCCACACAGTTAAAGGCTTTAGTGTAGTCAGTGAAGTAGAAGATGGTTTTTCTGCAATTCTCTTGCTTTTTCTATGATCCAACAGGTGTTGGCAATTTGGTCTCTGATTCCTCTGCCTCTTTGAAACCCAGCTTGTACATCTGGAAGTTCTCTAGTCACATACTGCTGAAGGCTAACTTGAGGGATTTGGAACATTACTTTGCTAGCATGTGAGATGAGTGCAGTTGGGTGGTAGTTTGAACATTCTTTGGATTGCCTTTCTTTGGGATTGGGATAATAGTTGACCTTTCCCAGTCCTGTGGCCACTGATGAGTTTTCCAAATATCCTGACATTTTGAGTGCAGCATTTTAACAGCATAATTTTTTAGGATTTTAAATACCTCAGCTGGAATTCCATAACCTCCACTAACTTTGTTCAAGTAATGTTTCCTAAGGCCCACATGACTTCACATTTCAGAATATCTGGCTCTAGGTGAGTGAACAAACCATCTTGGTTATCCTGATCATTAAGACCTTTTTTGTATAGTTTTTCTATATTCTGTATATTGTGTATTCTTGCCATCTCTTTTTAATATCTTCTGCTTCTGTTAGGTCCTTACTATTTCTGTCCTTTATCATGCCCATCACTGCATGAAATGTTTCCTTGATATCTCCAGTTTTCTTGAAGAGATCTCTAGTCCTTCCCATTCTATTATTTTCTTCTGTTTCTTTGCATTGTTCATTTAAGAAGGCCTTATCTCTCCTTGCTATTCTCTGAAACTATGTTCAGTTGAGTGTATCTTTCCCTTTCTCCCTTAACTTTCGTTTCTCTCCCTTCCTCAGTTATTTGTAACATCTCCTCAGACAACCACTTTGCCTTCTTTCATTTCCTTTTCTTTGGGATTGTTTTGGTCACTGCCTCCTGTACAATGTTACAAACCTCTGTCCATAGTTCTTTAGGCATCCTGTCTACCAGACTTAATCCTTTGAATTTGTATATTACCTCCACTGTATAATCATACGGGATTTGATTTAGGTCATACCTGAATGGCCTAGTGTTTTTCCCTACTTTTTTCAACTTAAGCCTGAATTTTGAAGTAAGGAGGTCATGATCTGAGTCACAGTCAGCTCTAGGTCTTGTTTTTGCTGACTGTATAGAGCTTCTCCATCTTCAACTGCAAAGAACATAATCAGTCTGATTTTGATATTGACCATCTGGTGATGTCTACATGTAGAGTCATCTCTTATGTTGTTGGAAGAGGTTGTTTGCTGTTACCAGTGTGTTCTCTTAAGTAAACTCTGTTAGCTTTTGCCTTGCTTCATTTGTATTCCAAGACCAAATGTGCCTGTTATTCCAGGCACGTTTATTCTTGACTTTCTAATCTTGCTTTCCAATTCCCTGTGATGAAAAGAATGTCTTTTTCTGGTATTAGTTCTAGAAGGTATTGTAGGTCTTCATAGAACTCATCAGATTCAGCTTCTTTGGAATCAATGGTTGGGGCATAGATTTGGATTACTGTGATGTTGAATGGTTTCCCTTGGAAATGAACTAAGATCATTCTGTCATTTTAGAGGTTGCACCCAATTATTGCATTTTGGACTCTTTGTTGACTATGAGGACTACTTCATTTCTTCTAAGGTATTCTTGCCCACAGTAATAAATACACTGGTCATATGAATTAAATTCACCCATTCCTGTCCATTTTAGTTCACTGATTCCTAAAATGTCAGTATTCAATCTTGCCATCTCCTGCTTGTCTGTATCCAATTTACCTTGATTTGTGGGCCTATCATTCCTGGTTCCCATGTAATATTATTCTTTATAGCATCAGACTTTATTTTCACCACCAGACATATCCACAGCTGAGCATTGTTCCCACTTTGGCCCAGCCACTTCATTCTTAACTGGAGCTGTTAGTAACTGCCCTCCACATCTCCCCAGTAGCATAATGAACATATGTAAGGGCTCATCTTTCAGGGTCACATCTTTTTGCCTTTTCATACTGTTTATGGGGTTCCCCAGGTGGGGCTCTGATGGCAAGAATACTGGAGTGGGTTGCCATTTCCTCCTCCAGTGGACCCCATTTGTCAGAACTCTTCACTGTGACCTGTCCATCTTGGGTGGCCATGCACAGCGTGACTCATAGCTTCATTGAGTTCCCTTCACCATGGCAAGGCTGTGATCCGTGAAGGGGAATAATCATAACACCCATAAATAACAACATGTGAACACTTACTGTATACAGCATTGTTGATCATCTCTTGGTATATTAAATCACTGAATCCATACACCTGGTTTCTGAGGGAGAGCTTCCTCTGATTCACATTCTTACTGATGGGGAAACTGAGGCTGCAGAGAGGTTTAACTGCTTGCTTAAAGTCACCAGATGATTGGTCCACTGTGACAGGGCCCCTCGGACTTTCCATGATCCCAAAGGTTCAGAGCTCAGACTTGAGGGCCAAACAGCACAGATGAAAATCCAAGCTCTGCTGTGGACCTGAGGGGTGACTTTCCTCTGTCCTCTCATCCATCCCTCAGGTGGGTGAGGTTACTTTCCTGCCCATCTGGATGGTTGCCCCAGCCATGTGACCGGGTACTAACTGATGGGGAGATCAGTTCAGCAAGGGTACAGCCATATTCATAAACTGTTCCTTTCTCTGTCTGTATAAAAAGGTGGTGTTCTCAGCTGGTCTTTTAATACAGTCTGCTGTTCCCCATACTTCGGGTTGGTCTGCTTCCAGACACAGAAAACTGAATATACTTTTTATACTGCTCCTGTTACTCCAGCGTTCTGGAGAGAACCAAGAAATGTGTGGGGCTTGCAAAGCCCACAGAACTGCCAGAGCTCCAACCCCAAAAGGATTCTTGCTTCTGCAGCAGGAGAATTGAGAGAACTCAAAAGGAAACTTGTCCCCAGTGGTAAAAATCAGACCAAATAGTTTAGTGCCTACCTGGGAGTCTTCTTGGTAAACAGTCTGAAATTCTGTTTCCCCTGGAATTACCAGCTCGGTGAAATTTGCTTTTGGTATTTACCAGATATTTTGAAGACATGGGCAAGCTGCAGGAAACAGACTCCAACTAGGATGCCCCAGACTATACTGAGCCCACCCCACCCCAAAACCAAACTGCCTTGAACCTGAAATCCAAGACATTTCTCTAGCCAGAAAAGAGGCCTTTGCTGAACTGAGAAAGGCAAATAAGAATGAAAGCTGTAGACCAGATGATAATTTCAAGGATATTATGCTTTAATAACAAACACAAATATTTTTCTTCAGTATACTTATAATAACACAGGGATGACATGGCAGGCATATTGCTAAGGTGTATTTAGTTCTTAGAGCAAGCAACTGAATGGCAAAATATGCTCCTCTTCTGCAGATGAGGACAGAAAGGCCCAGAGAGGTGGAGGAACTTGCCCACAGTCACAGAGCCTGCAAGAGCAGACAGGGTGCAGATCTAGATTTGGCTGACTCTCTTCCTCCGTGCCTCCCTGCCTGCCTGCAAGCTGGATTGCTTTCATCTCATGCTGAGAAGTCCTTGGGCCCCCTCCACACTCCTGCCAAGAAGCAGCTTCAAAATTTTTTTGAACAAAAGGTAAGCCAACAACTTAAGTTAATAACCAGAGAGTGCCATGCATGCTTTTGGTTCTGTCTGTGCAAGAAGGGGTGGCTATTGGTGGGGAAGGGAACATTTCTGTCTAATAACTGGGCTTATTGTCTGCATGCCAACAAGTATAACTTGTTTGACTGATGCTCAGTCATGTCAGTGAGCCATATGGGGGAGGGATGGGACCAGTTTTATAGTTGAAGCAGCTAGTTCAATTGACTGAACTTTCCACTTTTCTGATTGTCCCTATGGCACCCATGGACAGAACCAGAAGCTCAGCTCAGAGGTTTCACACATTCACATAAGCTTTGCTGACTCCCTAGAGTCCTAGGTTTGACTGTGAAAGAGCAAGTCTGAGGCCTTCTCCCTTTGGGGAATGTGCAGAATGTCAGAGGCCACTTCTGTGCAGCTGAAATTTGCCAACCATTCACCACTTCACTAGAGGTTCTGTTCCTGCCTCATGCCCAAAGTGGTATTTTTGAAGCCATTGGAATTTGAAATGTCATTTTTATGTTATAATAAGAGTAATACACAGATTACAGATACATGCTCAGTATAAAAAATAATTCAAATGACATAGCAATAGGTAATGGAAAAATGAATATCCATTCCACCCATCCTCTTCCCTACTTTCAGCCTATTCCCTTCCCTATAAATAGCTGCTATTAACTTGTGGACATCTTTCTATGCTTCTTTCTAGACAGATACATAGAAAAATAGAATACATGTGTATGTGTGGAGAGTTTTTAAAAATCATTATTGGTATTAGACTCTATAAAGTATTCTGCATCATGCCTTTTGTACTGAACAAGTTCTTTCCACTTAGATCTCTGTGTTATTCTTTTTAAGTGCTGCATAGTATTTAATAATTTATTTAACCATTCCTCTATGATTAGTTAGGTCTTTTATGAGCTTCACTATTACAAACAATGTTTTAGTGAGCTTACTTATACATTTATTCTCATACATTCTTCAGAATGTATCCGAGAGCATATTTCTTAGAAATAGAACTGCAGGGTCAAAGATGTGTATTTTTATGTCCATTCTTATTTTGATAGAAAAACTGCCAGATTACTTCTCTCCTCAAAAAAAAAAAAAAGGCAAATAAAAAACAGTGCCAGTTTCCTTTCCAATCAACAGTCTATAAGAGGAAATTTGGAAATTTTGTAACACCAACTCCTCAAACCTCTGCCTGAGGGTATTTCTCTGCCAGCTAAAATATTATTCTTGGTATCAGAACTCCTGGTAGCTGATGATCTCTTGGATGCCTGGTTCTGTGGAGGTATTTGATGAGCCGCCCCCTACCCTACCTTAGCTAGAAATGCACCCCACAGCAGGCTCGGACTCCCACTGTTCCCAGTTCTGCATAACAATCATCTTTCTATATTATAACTGATCGAGTCATATTTTGGCTCCTCAACTAGGGAATGCTGTCCTCTGGGACAGAAACCATGCCTAGTCATCCTTTTATTCCCAGCACCTATCATAGTGTATGATAGTGATCCATGGTCCCTGAGCTATTTGAATGAATGGCAGAAAAGAGGGCGGGAGGAAGGAGAGGGGGAGGGGAAAAAGAAAGTAGTTGATCCCATGAGGGTCCTCAAACCCACGGAGACTCAGTAAAGCTCTGTGTGAAGTAGAGGGACAAGATTTTTAGATTTCTCCCGTACCCAAGATATCTGAGCACTTGGAACCAGAAAATGTCTTTTATTTCTAAAACACTACTCAGCCACTTATCTGAACTGAGTAACACTGTCCATCTCCAGTCTTAGAACTCCAAGGTAGAATATGGGATTTGTGAGACAGCAAAACTCAAACATTTTGTTCTTTTGAGTTTTCCAAGGACACTGTGCACTTTTCTTTTCTCATAGCTTGTATGCTAACAAAGATGTGTTTGGAAAAATGAAAATTGGAGGACTTTCTGGTCTGACGGTAGACTTACCTCTTTCCTGGGATCTGTCCTCTCAGCCCTCAGGGGCCTTCCCACAACCACATGGTCTTCTCTCCCACTTCATTTTCCAGGCATCATGCAAGCATCCTGCCCACTCCATCCTGCCTTAATTTTCTATCCTACACAAGGGAACTCACTGAAGGGACTCCTCTGCTCATGATTTTAACAGCTGGAAAATTGCTTTATCTCTACTCTGCCCACATGTTGTACACAGGCTTACAGGATATGTCTTATCATTGATTTCTGAGCTGACTCAAGCAATTTCCAGGAAATATTAAAAATTTCATGAATGCAGTCAAGTTCAAGAAACTGCCTAGAGCCACGCAAGCTGAGCTTGCACAATCCTGAGGCCCCAGAGTAAAATGACCTCAAGTATCAAGGAGAAGCTCTACTTATAAAGGCAAGCATCCACACACAAGGAAGAGGAACGGAAAAATAAAAGGACAACTGAGATGGAGGGAGAGAAAAAGATTTTTCTTAATTTGGAAGTAAACATTGTAGTTAAAGGATGCAACTAAATAAAGGTGGCATGTATTATTGAATCAACTAAGTTGATGGATCCTCAGGTACTTTGTTCTCTGGAGGACCCTCTAACATACTAGTTTAAACACACTATAGTCATGCAAACTAGCTGCCTGTGTGTTTGAGCCACTTGTTTTTCTGTTAATGACCAAATGTTTACACACTAGTGGCATTAATACCCCAGGACCTCTGAGATGGTTGTAGTCTGTCAGTCACACTGAGCATCAGCTTTGCTGGTTAGTCCAGAGATGTTTGGCCTCTCAGGTGGCACTAGCGGTAAAGAACCCACTTGCCAGTGCATGAGACATAAGAGACTTGAGTTCAATCCCTGGGTGGGGAAGATCCCCTGGAAGAGGAAATGGCCACCCTCTCCATTAGTCTTGCCTGGAGAATTCCATGGACAGAGGAGCCTGACAGGCTACAGCCCTTAGGGTCGCAAAGAGTTGGACATGACTGAAGTGACTTAGCACCAGAGATGTTTTAGTATTTCCTGTCTGAACCTACAATCTCTTATCTATGGGGACTTTCTCTTTTCTAGCAACACCTCTCCCATTACTATTTATAGCTTTATGATGGGAAGACCTCTCTGGTAACTCTATGTATTTTACAGCCGATGAACAATTATTAAGTATTACCTTGTCTGGAGTTTTCATGTTCATTCTCTGTCTTGTGTCACCACTGCTATTACCACCTCGATCCCAAGACATCTTTCTAAATGCTGTTGTTTGCTGTTGGATTTTACATATCTGTATATAATACGTTAAGTCCCTACATACGAACAAGTCCCATTCCAAGAGTGCATTTGTAAATCCAATTTGTTTGTAAGTCCAACAAAGTTAGTCTAGGCGCCCAACTAACACCAGCAGCTCTACAGTCCTGTACTGTGACAGTGACAGTGTTAGTCTTAGTTGTGTCTGACTCCTGGCCACCCCATGGACCAGAGCCCACCAGGCTCCCCTGTCCATGGGATTCTCCAGGCAAGAATACTGCAGCGGGTAGCCATTCCCTTCTCCAAGGGTTCTTCCCAAGCCAGGGATCAAACCTGGGTCTTCTGCACCATGGGCAAATTCTTTACTGTCTGAGCCACCAGGGAAGGCCCTTGTACTGTAGTCAGTTTATAATACTTTTCACACAAATAATACATTAAAAAAAAAAACACAAAAAATAAAGAAAGCATCCTTAGCCTTACAGTACAATTATCTTACAAACACCTGAGCTTACATGATTGGACCTGCAAACATGTTTGCATTTTTTTATAATACTGTTTTTTTTAATACTGTTTATTTATTTGTTATTCTTAATTTTGGTTGCCATGGGTCTTTGTTGCTGTACGTAGGCTTCTCTCATTGCAGGGAGCAGGGGCTATTCTTCATTGTGATGCATGGCCTTATCATTGCAGTGGCTTCTCCTGTTGCAGAGCACAGGCTCTAGGTGTGCAGGCTTCAGTAGTTGCACCACATGAACTGCCGGCTTAGTAGTTGTGGTGTGCAACTCTAGGGCATTGGAGCTTCAGTGTTTGCAGCACATAGGCTCAGTAGTTGTGGCTCCTGGGCTCTAGAGCTTGGGCCCAGTAGTTGTAGTGCATAGGCTCAGCTGATCTGTAGAACTCGAAATCCTCCCAGACCAGGGACTGAAACTGTGTCCCCTGAATTGGCAGGCAGATTTTTATCCACTGTGCCACCAGGAAGTCTCACATTTGCATCTTTGAAAGTTTGCAACTAGAAGGTTCATATGTAGGCGGCTTCAGTTCAGTTCAGCTGCTCAGTCATATCTGACTCTTTGCAACCCCGTAGACTGCATTCCCTGTTCATTAGCAACTCCTGGAGCTTGCTCAAATTCATGTCCATTGAGTCGGTGATGACATCCAACCATCTCATTCTCTGTCGTCCCTTTCTCCTCCTGCCTTCTATCTTTCCCAGCATCAGGGTACTTTCCAATGAGTCATCTGTTTACATCAGGTGGCCAAAGTATTGGAGTTTCAGCTTCAGCATCAATCCTTCTAATGAATACTCAGGACTGATTTCCTTTAGGATTCACTGGTTAGATCTCCTTGCAGTCCAAGGAACTCTCAAGAGTCTTCTCCAACACCGCAGTTCAAAAGCATCAATTCTTTAACATTTAGTGTATGCTTATATATGACATGATATAACCTATATACTATTATAATAATAGCTGCTCTTATGAGCACATAATTGTTTTCTTTGTCAAACTAGTACTGTATTTGAACTTGCTCTACACTGGAGGTTCTTGGCCACAGTGTTGAGAGACTTGTTATGTGTATCAGTGCTTTTGGTGGCAAGTTCCCAACACCCAGTTGACACTGGGTTAAATGACGATAAAAGGAATGTATTAGCTTCTATAACTAATATATATAAATATCTACATGTACACACACACATATATGTATGTTATATGAACTTTTGGCATATTTGTGTCTGACCCTAACTCCTTTGGGCTGCAGTGCTCTTGCTCTACTGGCTTCATCTCAAGCTTATGTCACTCATGGTAGCAAAATGACATTAGCAGTTCTGGGTCCCACATCCACACTGTGCACCACATGTCAAGGAAGAACTTGTCTTCCTCCTCCAATGCTTCCACCCCAACCATTATGCTACAGTCCTGGTCTTCTCTCCAGGAAAAGAGAGGTCACACTCCTTTTCCTATACCAAACAGAATGATAACAGATTTGCTTAAGTCCTAGAGCTGGGGATGGGTCAATATCAACCTAACTCCATGAGTGTATTATGTTCTGGGGGAAGTGAGAGGTGAGGATGGGAGGGCTGGCAGCAGTGTCCTCACAGAAGGCAGTGACGAAAAGGGGAAATGTGTAAATTCTGAGCTCAGAACTATTCATCTTTTGCAAAGTATCTTATCATAGTCCAGAAGTACCCTTACTGAAAACTTGAGTGGGTAGGGCATGTGAAATATAGGCTTGGCCGAAAAGACCTTCAGGTTTCTCCATAACTCAATTGGACTTTTCTGCCAATCCTATACTATCTAATAGATATTATTCAAGATGTTGAGCAAGCTCTGGGAGTTGGTGATGGACAGGGAAACCTGGCGTGCTGCAGTCCATGGGGTCTCAAAGAGTTGGACACGACTGAGAGACTGAACTGACTGACTGAAGATGTTGAGACCTGTTCTAACCCATAAGATACTCAGGGCAGGAACTGTGGGTTATTTCTCTTTGTAGCACATGACAAGTGGGAACTGAATTTACTCCTGTTCTCTCTTACTGCCCAACTGCCCCTCTCTGTTTATTTCCTGTTAATATCCTGATGTTTGCCCTCCTCTTCCATAAACTTGCCTCCTATCGCCTAAAGATCTACCATTAGGGGAAGGCAAGTCCACTGTCCACCCTTGCCACTTCTTCTCTGGAGAATGTAATTTGGAAAGAAAGAACATAAATGCTTGACTATTTGATCAAGTGAAGGAACCTCATTGAGAGGGTTAACTAGAGAATGATGTGTTTTCTCTGTGCACTATAAGCAAAGACACCCATCCATGTCTTCAATACCTTTTGGCTGTGGAGCAATGTGGGACAAATCTGGAGCTGCCTATGGCTTTGATGCAATTGGGTTTCATAAAAGAAAATCTTTATTTAGATGGACAGTGTGTCATTTGTCACATGTAGACATGATACTCTGGCCAGCTGTTTGAGGATGCACATTTCTTATGATTATTCAATTAGAGGTGATGAGTTAAAGCCGAGGTGCAAATGCTTCTTCTCAGTCCTGTTTGGATCAGGCACTTGTAAAAGATCTGTCTATGTAGTCTGGAGTATGATCTCTGACCACGGGTAAGGATTTCTTCTACTCAAAGGGACATGGATTGAACAGGGCTGGATTGTGATACTTAGACACCATAATCATGAAGCAGTGCTTAACTGTAAAACAGAAAATTTATATGCAGTCAGAAATCAAAATAACATCATTTTGGCTTTAGAGATGGCAAAATTCTGAATAAATGTGATTAACCTGAATTCTTCTCTGCCCTTTTGCATCTCTTTTAGTGCCCCTCCTTTGTTGGTAGGGCATTAAGTACATGTATATTCTGTCTTTTAAATAATCTAGTCCTGGGTCTAGAAGGGAATCAGATAGCTACTTTTGCCCAGTAAGTTTTGACATTCTATCCTGCTAAGTGAACTTTCCCTGGAAAAATAAAAACAAAAAACTGAACAGGTAGAAAGACTTAAGGCAGCTTGGTTCTAACAAAAGGAATATTGAGGTCACGAAAAGACTCTAGACTCCAGACACTGAACGCTGCAGCTGCTAGCATGGTGACCTCATGGAGAGAGAAGAACCTTCTTTGACCAGAAAATACAAGTCACTCAAGAGTTCATTTTCCTCAGCCCCACTGCTGGACAGCACTCTTCTCCTGTCCTATCTAAAGGCAATCTCTCTCTTCTGTGCCCTTGACCTAATCCCCTCTGGCCAAAGACAATACTTCAGTAATTCTTCCCTCCCTTTCTTTATTGGATCATTCCCATCAGCCAACAAATGTGCCATTGTTCCTCTTATCTTTAATAATTATATTAATAGCCTCCAATTCCCCCAAGGTTATACCTGATTTCTCTATTTTCTCTTTGGTGAAAAAATTCCTCCAAACAGTTGTCTTTACATGGAGACTAATTCATCCCCTCCCATGAAATTTTAAGGCCAATCCAGCCTGGTTCCTCCAGCTTCCCCAGCCCTTGAAAAGAGCTCTCTTCAGGTCACCAGTGATCTCCACATTACTAAATCCAGTGGTCAGTATTTGGCTTTGATGTGGCTTTATAGGACACCATTCTGTCTTGGTTTTCCTCCTACCTTCTCAGGCTCTGTCTCCTTTGCTTGTTTCTCCTCTTCTCTACAAATTTGAAGTGCCCCAGGTACCCCCACAATTCTCATTTTACTTTAATCTTATGTTGATAACTCCAGGAATTCTATCTCCAGTCCAGCCCTGTCTCTTGGGCCTCAGACACATAACCAATGACCAACTCAATTTGAATGTCTAACAAGCATTTTGAAACTCAGCATGTCCAAGGTGAACTCCTGTTTGTCCTTTCCACTCACTCCCATCCCTACCAAACCTTTTCTACACTTAGTCTTTCCCACCTCCATTGCTGAAGACTCTAACCAGTCCATCAGCATATTATCTTGAAAAGAGAACCAGACTTCAGACTCTCCAGTTATTACTACCTGGTCTGGGCCTGCCAGGATTGCTAGCCACCCTGCTTCTACTTTTTGCCCTATCAGTTCAGTTCAGTTCAGTTGATCAGTCGTGTCCAGCTCTTTGCGACCCCATGGACCACAGCACGCCAGGCTTCCCTGTCCATCACCAACTCCTGGACCTTACTCAAACTCATGTCCATCGAGTCAGTGATGCCATCCAACCATCTCATCCTCTGTCATCCTCTTCTCCTCCCACCTTCAATCTTTCCCAGCATCAGGGTCTTTTCCAATGAATCAGTTCTTCGCATCAGGTGGCCAAAGTATTGGAGTTTCAGTTTCAGCATGAGTCCTTCCAGTGAATATTCAGGACTGATTTCCTTTAGGATGGACTGGTTGGATCTCCTTGCAGTCCAAGAGACTCTCAATAGTCTTCTCCAACGCCTCAGTTCAAAAGATCAATTCTTCAGTGCTCAGCTTTCTTTAGAGTCCAGCTCTCACATCTGTACATGACTACTGGAAAAACCATAGCTTTGACTAGTCGGATTTTTGTTGGCAAAGTAATGTCTCTGCTTTTTAATATGCTGTCTAGATTGGTCATAACTTTTCTTCCAAGGAGTAAGAGTCTTTTAATTTCACGGCTACAGTCACCATCTGCAGTAATTTTGGAGCCCCAAAAAATAAAGTCTCACTGTTTCCATTGTTTCTCCATCTATTTCCTATGAGGTGATGGGACCAGATGCCATGATCTTAGTTTTTTGAATGTTGACTTTTAAGCCAACTTTTTCACTCTCCTCTTTCACTTTCATCCAGAGGCTCTTTAGTTCTTCTTCACTTTCTGCCATAAGGGTGGTATCATCTGCATATCTGAGGTTATTGATATTTCTCCTGGCAATCTTGATTCCATCCTGTGCTTCATCCAGCCCAGCGTTTCTCATGATGTGCTCTGCATATAAGTTAAATAAGCAGGGTGACAATATGCAGCCTTGACGCACTCCTTTCCCATTTGGAACCAGCCTGTTGTTCCATGCCCAGCTCTGACTGGTGCTTCCTGACCTGCACACGGGTCTCTCAGGAGGCAGGTCTCCCTATAGTCCACTCTCAACATAGCAGCCACTCCAGTCCACTTGGAACGAATCAGATGGCAGTCCTCCAGTGGCTTGCTCAGGGTCACAGCCACGGTCCCACATCACTTGGCCTCTCTACTTGCTGACTCTTCTCCTACTGTGTTCCCCTTCTTAATTCTACTGCAGACACCTTGGACTTCTTGCTCTTCCCCAAGCACCCCAGGCAAGCTCCTACCTTAGGGTCTTTGCACTGGAGATCACTTTTGCCTGAAATATTCTTCCCCCTAGTATCTGTGACAGATCTTTCATCTCCTGTAAGTCCTTACTGAAATAGCACTCCCTAGATGAATCCTACCTGACCTTCCCACTTAAAACTGAAACTTGCCCACGCACCACTCCTGGTCTTCCTTATCTTGTTCTGTTTTTTTCCAAAGCACTTATCATCTTCTGACATGCTATACACACACACACACATATGATATAATCAATATGTATATTGTTTTCAGTACCTATTGTTTATTGTCAATCTCCAGCAACCCATAGAATGTAAGCTCTTATAAGGTGGGGTGGGAGTTTTAGTCACTTTGTATTCAGGTGTCTAGTGCAGTGCCTGGTATTTCCCAGGGGCTCAATAAATAGTAATTTATGCCTAGTCTATTATCAGCTGTTTTCACTTTTTACATTGTGAGCATTTTCCATGATTAACACTCTTATATTTGATTCTATATCCAATCTGATGTGTATAGTGACATATTGAAGACCCTAATTCCATGACTTTATCATTATCTTGTGAATAAAAGAATTCAGATTTTCTCTTTAAATGGAAAAGACTTTCAAACCCCATCTCTCCAGGCCCCATCCTGAGGCTTCATTTCTGTATCAGAGTACTGTAAGGACATTAGCAAGGCATAATGAAAATCAGAGCTAAGACAGCAATCTGTTGTCTCTACAAATTCCAGAATGAGTAGATCAAGCACTTTTGCAGTGGCATAGTGGTTAAGAGCATGGTCTCTGGAGTCAGACTCCTTGACTTCTTATCATGGAGCCAAGATTTGCTGGGCCTATATTTTGTCATCTGTAACACTGCCTTACTATTTTAATCATTGCTGTTGTTGATGGTCCCGTAATAGTTGAACAGGTGGTATGGTGGGCAGGGTAATGGCTCCCCAGAGATGTCCACATCCTAACCCCCAAACCTGTGCATATGTTACTTTACATGGCAAAAAGGGGCTTGGCAGATGTAATTAAGGTTACTGACCTTGAGGTGGAAAAATTATCCTTGATTATCTGTGGGTCCAATGTAATCACATGGGCCATTAAAAGTAGAGGAGGGAGAGTCAGTAAGAAGAGGCAAGAGAGACACAAAGCGTGAAAGCGACTCAACCCCACTGTTGCTGGCTTTGAAAATGAAGGGGCAGTGAGCCGAGGAATGTGGGCAGCCTCTAGGAGCTGAGAACAACCCTGGCCAGAAAACTAGCAAGGAAACAGGACTTGGTCCTGGAACCATGTGGAGCTGAACCCTACCAGCTGAGCTCAGCCTGCATGAGCCTGGATATGCCTTCTCCCCTAGACCCCAGGGAGACAAACACCTTGATTCTGACCTTGTGTGACCCATGGCCAAGCCCACTGGACTTCTGACCCATAGAACTGTGAGATAGTAAATTGAAGTGCCAAATGACTAGGAACATGAAGGACAACCAAGTCACTATTTATGACTCAAATTCCCCATACAATGCTGCAGAAAAGCTTTCCAGTGAGATGGAAATTAACATGCTTGCCTTGTGTCACACACCATGCTAAGACCTGTATGTATGTCATCTCATTTCAAACACAAAGACTGGGGCTTCTACATTGCAAGACTTCTACAATGAGGGTAGAAGGTCAAGTGTTGGATCATGAAAGGGAAGGAAATCCCTTTGCACGTTGTCTTTCCTGTCTCTTCCAGAAATCATGGCTGGGGTTACTCGATTTCCTAATTGTAGTAGTTTTCAGTGAAGTATATTATTTTTGTTACAAAAAATTAGAGAATAATATGACAATTATCAATCTACCTGTCATCAAGATTTCACTAATGTAAATGCTTTTGCCATATTTGACTCAAATCTATTCTTTTTTTTTAATCTATTCTTTTTATTATAAAAACAAAGATGTCCCAGGTTTGCTATAGTCCTCCTGTGCCTGGCCAATGCTCATCCCCTCTTGGGCCTAAGAGGTAACCACTTCTATTTAGGAACAGAAAGCAGAATGCACATCCTTTCTGTCCAGGTTTCTATACTGGTACTACATATGCATCTACCCATGTGACATAGTGTATTGTATTGTATGTAATGTATTATTGTAACGTATTGTTAGTGTGTTAGCCTTATACAGATGGAAGTGCACTGTACCTTTTATCCGGCAGTGTGCCTTTTCCATTCTATATTGTGTTTTCACTGTTTTATGTTGATATATATAGATCTAAGTTGTTTAACTGCTGAATAACATTCTAATGAAAGGAGCAACTAGTTTATTTACATATTGATAGACACTGAGTGAGTTTCCAAATTTTAGCTACTACAAAAACCGCTCTAATGAGCTCTCCTGTGCATTATTGTTGCATGTGTGTGGAGACTTTGCATAATATGTAAGTAACTTACATCTAGGAGAGGACTTTGTGTAAGATGTAAATACCTTTTGTCTAGGAGAGGACTCACGACACGCAGGCGGTGCACATCCCTGCAGCTGCGCCTTCTCTTGACATTGCCGAGGGGCTCACCTGACTTGTACACCCACCAGCAGCACATCAGAATGTCCCCAACAATAATGATTGTCAAGCTTTTAAAACATTTCCCTGTGTGATACATGTGAAACTGTCTTTTTGTCCCTCTAGGTTTTCTATTATTTCCACTTATTGTTGGAATCATTATGTCTTTTTTTTTTTCCACTTAAAAAGTTTCTGTTGGAGTACAGTTGATTTACAATGTAGTTTTAGTTCCAGGTATACAGGAAAGTGAATCAGTTATACATGTACATACACCCACTCTCTTTAAAGATTCTTTTCCCATACAGGCCACTGCAGAGTATTGAGCAGAGTTCTCTATGCTATACAGGAGGTTCTTATTAGTTATCTATTTTATATATAGTAGTGTGTATATGTCAATCCCAATCTTCCAATTTACCCCTACCCTCTTTACCCACTAGTAAGCATTTGTTTTCTACATCCATGCCTCTAGTTCTGTTTTGTATATAAGGTCATTTGTACACCCTTCTATTTTTTTAGATTCCACATATAAGCGATACCATATTTGTCTGTCTTTGTCTGACTTGTTTCACTCAATATGACAATCTCATGTTGCTACAGATAGCATCATTTTGTTGTTTTTATGGTTGAGTAGTATTCCATTGTGTATATGTACCACACCTTTTTTATCCATTCCTCTGTTGATGAACATTTAGGTTGTTTTCGTGTCCTGGCTATTGTAAATAGTGCTGCAATGAGCATTGGGGTGCATGTATCTTTTCAAACTACAGTTTTCTCTGGTATATGCCCAGGAGTGAGATTGCTGGCTCATATGGTAGTCCTATTTTTAAGTATCCTCCATACTGTTCTCCATAGTGGCCTTTTAATTATAATGTCCTAATTAATTGTAAGGTTGATCATCTTCCCATATCTTAACTAGCCAGTCAGTTTCTTCTAGAAATTACTTATTTATAACTTTGTCTGTTTTTTAAAATTGGTAGGTTCATCATCTTCTGGCTCATTCATAATTCATTATATAACCCAGAAACACATTTGCTTGTTATAAGAATTGCAAATATCTTCTCCCTGTTGGTTGCTAGGTACTATAATTTTATTTGGGGTGGCTTTTCCAAAAAAATGCAGAAACTCATTTAACACAGTCAAATGTATGGATTTTTTCTTTCATATTGTGTACTTTCTGGATTGTGTTTGAGAAACCCTCTTTACCCTGAGAGGATACTTAGAGGAGACTGAGAGGCCACCAAGGGATGAGGGAGATGAGAAGGGGTCATATTTGTGGGCTTTTCTGTCTCTGCTCTCCTCATAATAGTACCTCATATGTCTATTTTATGTTTGGACTCCTACATAGCTTTGCATTGAAATAGTTGTCTTGCTATTTTAAAAAATATATATTTTGAATATTATTATATTTGCTCTGAGATCCATGTCTATTGAGACAAAAAAAAGATGAGTGACATTACTCAGAAGAGAAAATAAAGAATAAATATAATCTGTCAGTTTTTGTTTGCTAGGGAAAGGAGGACTACCAATATGCCTGGAAAGGGAAACTCTTAGCACTGAGTCCTAGCTGTGATATATCACATGAACCCTCATGTCAAGGAAGGACCCAGTGGGCAGTAGTATAAATAGTAGGTTCAGAATATTCAGAAAGATTCTCATGTGGCCTTGCTTATAGAACTAGATGGAGACAAGAGATTCGTCTTGGAATACAGAGTACTTTCGGGACTCTATTGAAATGGGAAACTCTGTGTGTTCTGGCTATGTCCCAAGTCACATATCAGCTTTGAGCTCCACCTAAGAGCTCTGATTGGTGCTGTAGTATCTGGTGAATCACAGGGTCTGGAGGAGGGCGCTATTCCCCCTCATCAGGTGTTCATTCTAGTTTTCAGCCTCTCCTCCTGTTTGTCCTTTCTCTAGCAGGCATTAAAGGGTTTATTATTCAGTGAACTCAGATCCTTTCTGTTTTGAAGGCTCTTCATATTCAGCAGCCTGCAAAGGTGAAATAAACATGCACAGACCACTGCTAACTTCCAGTGTATAAAACCTTCTTACCCACAGCTCTGTATTTGTGAATTTAATGCTTTTCACCAGATGGGGAAATCTAGCTCATTCTTTATTGTGGTGTTGGCTGGGTAGCTCAGATTAGCTGGCATATCTTGTTTTGAATTGTGCATGTTTTCAGAGGTACTCCTATCTCTAGCAAAAGTATGAAGGCAAAAGAAAAGATCATTTTACTTGATTACTTTTTTCTTTTTTATTGGAATATAATTGCTTTACAATGTTATGATAGCTTTTGCTGTACAGCTATAGGTATACATATATCCCTTCCCTTTGGAGCCTCCCTCTAACTCCCTGCCCCAGCCCTCTAGGTCATCACAGAGCATCGAACTGAGGTCCCTGTGCTATACAGCACCTTCCCACTAGTGATCTGTTTTACACATGTTGGTGTGTATATGTCAGTGCTACTCTCCCAATGTGTCCCGCCTTTGCCTTCTACAGTGTCCACCTGTCTGTTCTCTACATCTACATCTCTATTTACATGATCATTAACTTGAATTCTTAAATCTTTTACTCCTCCCCACAAATATATTCCCCCTGCCTTTTTCTCTTTTTCTTATTTTAGTTTGTATTATAGTCTCATTTTAAATTCTGGCAGTTAGGGCTCCTTGGTTATGCTTCACTTTGTTTTTTTAAGTAATCTGCTTAAGTTTAAAATGATCTGTTTTCTTAAACAGGGTTAGCACACATGATAATATGTTTCCTGGCATTCTGCCACTGTCCTGTCACCCAGCTCTCTGGATTTATGCTTGTTTCTTCAGGAATGTGCAGAACTGTTCTGAATAAAGATAAAGAAAGGAATTCAAAACTCTTGTCCCAAGAAAGGCATGCAGAGTGATTTTTTTCATACTTATACAGTAAAGAGGATGACTAAAGCTTTTCCTTTGAATAGTAAGAATATAAAATTAATACTCAGCTGGATTTTTCTACCCCCACCCTGGAGTATGTATTAGTGGAACTTCCACAGTGTGCCAATCCATAGACATTTCTTCAAATAGTCTCCATTTCACAGGTCTGGGGGTTGAATCAAGTAAAAAGAATGCATGGATTGCTCCTCAGATTGTGAAAGATCTCTAGGTCCGGTTCTAAACCACTACATGGCTTACATATACACACACACACACTGTCTCAAGTGTTTACTCAGAAAGCATCACGTATCTCGACTTACATGCCTTTCAAAGTACAAAGGAACAAGATCCACTCATTGCTGTCAAAGTACTGGCAGACAGAATGCAGAATTCCACTCATAGGCTTTCATTGACAAGACTTTAATAAAGGAATCATTTATAGGGTAAATGAAGCCAAAAAAGATGTTGAAAGTTCAGGGACCAGCAAGAGGAAGAAGGCATTTTCACCCCTGAAGCTTAAAAGAAAGGATGTCCTGGGAGCCCAGTAGAGCTAGAGCTGGGGAGGGCTGCCTGGCAGTTGCTGGGGCCACAGAGGAGTGTGGCCAGAAGAGAGTGAAGAGAAAATAAGGAGCAGGGACAAAATATGCCAGATCTTCTTGCTTCCTGCCCTTCATCTCTGGCTTCCATGGACCAAACCCAACCAGCCAAGCCAGAAGGCAAGGGAGCCCTGATGGAGTGGTCCATGGGCCAGCCTCTTTAGGTACAAAGTAGGGAGGAGGAGCAAATGTCAGAGAAAAGATGGTTGCACAGGGGTTAACAGTGAGCAGGTTTGAAATTTGCTCAAGACTGTCTTCTTAAGGGTAATCTGATTCAGTTCATGAAATTTGGGTGGTGTGGGGATGTTGGTAAATGGCTTAATTTGTTATGAAGAAGAACTCTGGTCTTCTGGGTGACATGACTTTGCTAAAATATATGAGCTAAGAGCCATTGATTGGACTTTTTCTGACCTGATAGAGTGATGAAATGTTTGACCTGGAGGGGTCATTTAGAGAGTATCTAACCCAATCACTGCTCTTTGGAGACAGGAAAAATGAAACTTCTAATGGTCTTTCCTTCCTTCATAATAAGACAGAGTACACCTATTGTGTACATAGTCTTCAACAGTGAACTAAACAAAATCCTATGCTCATGGAGCTTACATTATGTGCTATGAAGAAAAATAAGATAAATAGATTAAAGAAGGACAAGGGATGTGGTTTCTCCTTTATGGGGTAGATGTGGAAGACCTCTTTGGTTAGCACCATTTGAGCAGGGAGCAGAAGAGGGTAAGGGATGAGCCATATGGATATCTAGGGCAAGAGCATTCCAGGCAGGAAGAACAGGCAGTATGGAACCCTGAGTGGGAGCATGCTTCAAGTAGAGTTCATTGAGAAGCATTAGGGTGATGGGAGATGAAGCTGTGAGCAAGGGCCAAGGAACTTTGTGGGCTGCATGGAACTTTGATTCATTCTCAGGGTAATGGGAAGCCATTAGGAAGTACTGAGCAGGGCAGTGACGTGACCTGACTTAGGTCTTAATAATATCCCTTCAGTAGCTGTGTGAGAGTAGATTGCAGGAGGCCAAGGGCCAAAGCAAGGAGAGCAGGGAGGACACTGTTACATTAACCAGGGGAGGTAGGATGATGGCTGGGACCAGAGTGCATGTGGTGGCAATGACGATGTACTCAGATTCTGGGTCTGAACATCAAGTCCATGGGGTTTACTGACATAGGAGACAAGGGAGCCAGAGAAATCAAGGGTGACTCCCAGCTTTTTGGCTTGAGTATCAAGAAAGGTGGGGCTGATATTACTGAGCTGGGAGAGGTTTGGTGGAGTAGGGGTATAAACAAGAATTAGGTGAGGGACTTAGAGAGTGTTAAAGGCCTACTAATGTCTATGAAAGAAAAAATGTATATATATACACACATGTATACACATACATAAACACAGACATGTATACATATACACATATGCATTCACTGGTGTGTGTGTGGGATGAGTATGAAGCTCAGGAGAGGGATGAAACCTGAGGTATAAATTTGGAGACAGCATTTAAAATCAAGAGAGGATGAGGTCATCCTCAGAGTGAATGGAGCTGTAGTGGTAGTGGTTTAGTCGCTAAGTCATGTCTGACTCTTTGTGACCCCATGGACTGTAGCCTACCAGGCTCCTGTCCGTGGGATTTCCCAGGCAAGTATACTGGAGTGGGTTGCCATTTCCTTTTCCAGGGAGTGGATCTGTAAAGGAGAACAAAACTTAGCACAGAGCCCTGGAACATACTAATGAGAATATTTACACATTTTAATTTTTATTATTCTTACTAAACCCTCCTTCAGCTCTAGCTGTATGCAAGGTACAATGTTAAGCACTTCACACGCATTATCCTGTTTAATTCTCCTAACAGCTCTGTGCGAAATTGACTAGTATCCTTCTTGTGCAGAAAACAAGACTGAGGCTCAGAGGAATTACCAGCCTGCCAAAGTCACACAGCTAGTCTGCGGCAAAGCTGGGAATCAAGCCCAGACAGTCTGACTCCAGCTGAAGCAGCCAGTCCAAGCTGACATAGCAAGTTTGTGGCAGAAGATGTCTGATAAGCTGCTCTCTTGGCTATGCTGTGTCTGCTGATTAAGTTTTTTTCGCTTCCATGCAGCTCCTCAAAGTGCAAAATCAGACTTGCACATAGAGCACCCTGATAAGGTGCATACTCCCAGGCCAGCCCCAGCTTACACATCCAACCTCATCTCTTCTCTCAACAGTGGCCAAGGTTCTGAATTCTGTATCTTTAGTGTCTGGTGCTCAGTGTAGGACCCGGGCCACAGATGCTGCCCTGCTGCTGTGGACCGATCAACTGCAAGTCCACTGTGGCCTCACTAGCTTATCTTGATGATGAGGCAGAGAGTGAGAAGGGAGGTCACATGTTCATGGCAGAGTTTGTCAATTCAGGCTGACAAGAAACCCACCTTTTGGAAATCATGCAAGACAGAAGACTTCCTGTTAGATCTATGATACAGTGCCTTGTCCAGGGGAGTGAATCACAATGGAGGACCTGAACTGGAAGGTGGCCAGCATCTATTCGAAAGGCTATGTTTGGTATTGACCTTCCCTGGAATGTGGTTATACTGCCCCGATAGGAGTTCCTCTCAAAGAATGGTGTTTTGCTCTGTGCTATACCTAGGCAGGCACAGATAACATTGTGCTGGATCTCTACCACCAGGCTTCAGAGATGTGGCAGAACCGTAACTGGAACCTTTCAGAGAACTATTTGATAAACATACTGTCAGTCCTTGGTTTTAAATAAACTGTCATCAGCCATCTGAAAAAGACAAAATGATAGCAACATATTAATACCAAAATTCCAAGGGACACCCACCTCAGAACACTAAGATAGTCAACACCAAGCATGATCTGTAGCTTCCATCACTTCCATTTCCCAAATGGTTCAGGAGCCTGACATAAAAGACAGCTCAGGCTTAGGAGTCAGATGGGCCTGGGTCTGAATCTAGTCCAGAGGTTCTATAGTGGTGACCTTGAGCTAGGTGTTTAATGCCTTAGCACCCAGTCATCCTCATTCCTAAAATAGGAATAAGACAGTTCCTAGTTAGTAGGGTTGTTGTGAGGCTATAAACCCAATAGATGTGAAAAGTACCAATATCAGTATAGGAGCTGGGGCATAATATATGTAGTGAGTAATAGCTCTAGAGATGATAGTGATAATGGTAGCAGTTGTGGTGGTGATGATAAAGATGACAGTTATGATGGTGGAGGTGATGATATTGTTCATGATAATAATAGTGATGATGACAGTGATGGCGATAGTTATGATGGTGGAAGTGATGATGTTGATAGTGATAATGGTGATGGTAATAAATATCATCATCCTGCATTTGAGGACCTGGGCTCGGCCCATGACTCCGAAGGGTATATACTAGAAAATGAGAAAGAATTGATGCTTCAAAGAAGAATGTTTGGTAGATTAAATTAAAATGCTTGGAAAAACTTAACTACTCAAAAGCTTGTTAATAATTATTAACAGTAAGAATATTTAACATTTATTCAGTGTTCACTGACGTGTCAGGCATGGCACCAAGTAGTTTATATATTTCATTGAATCCTAATGATACCCCTTTGAAGAATAAAGTGTAATTGGCTCCATGTCAGATTAGAAATCCAAGGCTCAGAAAGATTAAGTGTCTGATCTGCAGTCACACAGTAGGAAAGTGATAAAGCAGGAATTCAAGCCCAGGGCTCCAGAGTCCAAGCTCATAACCCCTGCACCATAATGCCTCTGTGCCAGCTAGACATACAGTAGCTTTTCTAAGAGGGAAAAGGTCAGCGTGCTCTGAAATAGTAGCAGGTTCATAGAGCTTATGCTGATGGTTCTTATGAGAAATTCACACAAATAAATAAAAGTGTGTTTGTGATACAGTTGAGACTCCAAACAAGCAAATCACGGATACATCTTCTTGGCCCCACACAATAATTCTAACTTAAAATCAGGAGATCTCAACTTGGAAATCCAGGTTTCTTGCCTTTTTTTTTTTTAAACAAGTTGGCTGGTTTAGAAAACTGGATCATATGCCAGAGTGGCTTCATTTAACTGGAATGGCTGCTACTTTTAGCTCAGGCATTTGTTGCTGAGCTTGTCCAGTGCCCCAAACTCCCTATTTCTTTTGCTTGCAAACTTCCCTTGTTTGCACACCTGGCCTGGTCCTATTGATCTGCAAAGAGGGCCCTGCTGTTGGGGCTCACATGCAGGACCAGGATACAGTTAAGGTCACAGTTAGCTAAGCAGAGGTCCTTCCCCATTAAATGCCAAAGCCAAAGAGAGGAAGACCTGCCCTATGATGGACCAGCTATCTCCTCCCAGGGAGGATGGTCTGTTTTTGTAGCAATGGAATTCACTCTGATCAGCTCCACCATCAACCAAGGGCTCCTGATCACCCAGGGTAGGAAAGGAGGGTCTTTCCTACCCTCCTTGCTGGCTGCTGGTCATTAGTTCCCTTTTCTCCCTTTCACAACAATATTCTTACCTCTCCTGTGACCCGTTATTTTTACTGTGGTCTTTCCCCGAAAAGGGTTTCAGAAGGTTATTTTTCTCTTGTTTTCATCTTTACATAAATAGTTCCTCAAGAGAACAGGAGCCTAGCAAGCTAAGAAAATAATGTAAGACTTCCTTGTAAGTCTTAGTTGAAAAGAGGCATGGATAAATAAAGAGATAAGCAAACATCTCATTTGTATTGTACACACATCTACTATCTTGTCTGATCTTCAAAGCAGCCCAGGCAGGTGGGCAGAGTCGGAGATACATGTTCACTTCTTGGAGACTACAGCTCAGAAGTGAAGTCATCTCAGAGGTTCAGTGATCAGTAGGACAGAGAATGTGGACTGGTGCCCAGGTCTGGCCTGGGGTGAGTCAGCACAGACACGGCTCAGCTCCTGCCTCACAGTTAGTGTACCATTATGGACCTTTGTTCTGGGAGAACTGAAACCAAAATGCTAAGACCAAGAATCTACATGTTCTAATGCCCTTCTTTCCATGAATGTGCCAGACCCTGTGCTGATCCCAGGCCACACAGTAAAGTCCATGTGAATAACGCCAAGAGAGGAAGAGAGGATGGCTCAAATGCTACAAGAATACCACCTCGTACCTGTATGGCTTTTTATGATTTTTAAACACTTTTTAAAAATTATTATTTTCTGTTTTTGACTGCGCTGGTCTTTGTTGCTGCGTGTGGGCTTCCTCTAGGTGCTGCAAGCAGGGGCCACTTTTCATTGCAGTGCATAGGCTTCTCATTGTGGTGGCTGCTCTTATTGCAGAGCACAGACTCTCGGTGCACAGGCGTCAGTAGTTGCAGTATGCAGGCTCAGTTAGGTGCAGCTCTTGGCCTCTAGAGTGCAGGCTCAGTAGTTGTGGTACACAGGCTTAGTTGCTCCACGGCATGTAGAATTTTCTTGGACCAGGGATCAAACCCAGGTCCCCTGCATTGGCAGGCAGATTCTTTACCAATAAGCTAGCAGGGAAGTCATTTTTTATGATTTCTAAAGTCATTTTGTAGCAATCTCATATGCTGAGGGTATTCCCATTTTACAGATGAAATTGAGGCTATGAAAAGCTCAGTGACATAACAACTAGTAATCTGTAGAGCTGGGACTCAAACCCAGGTCTTAACACTTTGGGATCAATGTTCTTTTCACTGCTGATACTTCTAGCACCTAACAGTATGTTAGCACATAGTAAGTGCTCAAGGAATGCTTACCCAACCTAAATTAACACCTTGAACCTAAAATAACCTAAATTAACCTCTTGAAATTACTCAAACTACCTAACATCAACATTTCTGTTTTATGGCCAAGAAAACAAGGCACCTCGGGAATCTTGCAAACCTATAGCTCACAGTCAATAGTGCCTGAAATTAATCACTATTATTTTCACCTAAAGCCATATATGAAGCTAGAGAGATTAAAAAAAAAAAAAAAAAAAAAAGCACCTCTACAGAGGCAGATAACAGCAAATAAAGCTTTTGCTTAGGTTTTGCCCAAGGACAATCTGTTAAGAAGAAAATATTTTTCTTCAAACCACATTCCAGACTCAAAGTTCAATATTGAGTAGTAAGTAGAATTGCTTAATCTCCTATTCTTCCCTGCCCCCAGGTGAGTTTCCAGGTCTTCCAGTGGGTAGGGAGAGCCTCTTCCTTGGTTATTGTTCTTCTTTGCAATTCAGTGGGAAACACACAGAGAGCAGTTTGATAGGAAAACTTTGGCTTAGTTTGGCTCATGCATCAGTATAGAAACAAGGGTGAGTGATTCAAGAGCCAGTTCTATGGCTTGAGCCTCCTCTGTTGGAGGCCTGGCTGGTCCAGGAGGATCTGCTACCTGATAGCATTATCTGACCTGATCCAGCCGTCCTTGCAGAAGGCCACGCCCAAGTCACTTCTCCCTCTGGAAAGGGCAGCTTAGACCCTGGCAAATACTAGAGCTCCTGGTACTAACTCACGAAGTTCACAACCTCCTCTGCCTTCTCTGCTAGTTGGCCCTCCCTCCTTGCCTGCTGTTCAGTCATCTCACCACCACTATCATGTGATAGGCACATGGATGGGTGATAGAACTGAATAGACAACAAGAGTGTGAAATCCAGTAAAACAAAGGAGAGGGTACTGCAAAGGAATAAAACTTTTTATATTTAATTTTTATTTTATATTGGAATATAGCTGATTTTACAAGTTTCAGGTGAAGAGCAAAGTGATTCAGTTACACATATACATGTATCCATTTTTTCAGATTCTTTTCCCATATAGATTATTACAGATTAGAGTTCCCTATGCTATATAGTAGGTCCTTGTTTATGATCTATTTTATATATGTATACGAAGTCAATTCATATATAATAGTGTGTAAACGTAATCCCAAACTCCGAATTTATCCTTCCCCCCTTCCCCTTTGGTAGCTATAAGTTTGTTTTTGAAGTGAGTCTGTTTTTGTTTTGTAAGTAAATTCATTTGTATCATTTCTTTAGATTCCACATATAAGTGATATCATATGATATTTGCCTTTTCTCTATCTGACTTACTTCACTTAGTATGAATATCTCTAGGTCCATCTATGTTGCTGCAAATGGCATCATTTCATTCTTTTTACAGCTGAGTAGGATTCCTTTGTACCATGTACCACATCTTCTTTATCCATTCCTCTGTGGATTACTTCCACATCTCGGCTATTATAGACAGTGCTGCACTGAACATCGGAGCATAGATATCTTTTTGAATTACACTTTTTTCTGCAGATATATGCCCAGGAGTGGGGTTGCTGGATCATACGGTAGTTCTAGTTTCAGTTTTTTAAGATACCTCTGTACTGTTCTCCATAAATGGTTGTTTCAGTTTACATTTTTTGATGAAGGCCATTCCAATTGGTCTGAGGTGATATACCTCATTGTAATTTTGATTTGAATTTCTCTAATAATTAGCATTTGTTGAGCATCTTTTCATGTGTTATGTCTTTTTTTTTTTTTTTTTTTTTTTTTGGAGAAATGTCTGTTTAGATCTTCTGCTCATTTTTTTTTTTTAATTTTTTTTGAGCTGCATGAGGTGTTTGTATATTTTGGAGATTAACCTCTCGTCAGTTGCTTTCTTTGAAAATATTTTCTCTTAGTACTAGGTTATGTTTTTATTGTGTTTATTGTTTCCTTTGCTGTGCAAAAAGCTTCTAAGTTTAATTAGGTCCCATTTATTTATTTTTGTTTTTATTTTCATTATTCTAAGAGGTGAATCCAAAAAAGATATTGCTATGATTTATGTCAAAGAGTGTTCTTCCTATGTTTTCCTCGAATAATTATATAGCATCCAGTCTTAAATTTAGGTCTTTTGTCCATGTTGAGTTTATTTTTTTGTATGGTATTAGTGAATGTTCTAATTTCCTTCTTTTACATGTAACTGTCCAATTTTCCCAGCACCACTTATTGAAGAGACTGTCTTTTCTCCATTGGATAGTCTTGCTTCCTTTGTTATAGATTAATTAACCATGGATATATGGGTCATTTTGGGGTTTTCTATCCTGTCCCATTGACCAATATTTCTGTTTTTGTACTAGTACCATACTATTTTTTTAACTTTTTATTTGGTATTGGGGTATAACCGATTAACAAACAATGTTGTGATGATTTCAGTTGAACTGAAGGGATTAGCAATTCTCCCCCAAACTTCCCTCCCTTCCAGGCTGCCACATAACACTGAGCAGAGTTCAACACACTATACAGTAGGTCCTTGTTGGTTATCCATTTTAAATATAGCAGTGTGTACATGTCCATCCCAAACTCTCTAACTATTCCTTTCCCCAGCAACCATAAGTTAATTCTCTAATTCTGTGAGTCTCTCTTTGTTTTGCAAGTAAGTTCATTTGTATCATTTTTTTTAAGATTCCACCTATAAGGGATGTTGTATGATATTTCTTTTTCTCTTTCTGACTTATTCACTCAATATGAGACTCTCTAGGTCCATCCATGTTGCTGCAAATGACATTATTATTCCTTTTAATGGATGAGTAGTATTCCATTTTATATATATACCACATCTTCTTTATCCATCCTCGGTAAATGGACATTTGGGTTGCTTCCATGTCTTGGCTATTGTAAACAGTGCTGCGGTGAACACTGGGATGTATGTATCCTTTTGGATCATGTTTTTCTCCAGATATATGCCCAGAAGTGGGATTGCAGGGTCATATGGTAGCTCTATTTGTAGTTTTTTAAGGAAACTCCATGCTTTCTCCATAGTGGCTATACCAGTTTACCTTCCCACCAGCAGTGTGGGAGGGTTCCCTTCCCTCCACACCCTCTCCACCATTTTATTGTTTGTGGATTTTTTGATGATAGTCTTTCTGGTTGATGTGAAGTGATATCTCATTATAGTTTTGATTTGCATTTCTCTAATAGTTAGTGATGTTGAACATCTTTTCATGAGTCTCTTGGCCATCTGTATGTCTTCTTTGGAGAAATGTCTATTTAGGTCTTCTGCTCACTTTTTGATTCGGTTGTTTGCTTTGATGCTGTTAAGCACCATGAGCTGTTTCTAAATTTTGGAGACTAATCCCTTGTTGATCACATCATTTGTAAATATTTTCTCCCAATCTGAGGGCTTTCTTTTCATTTCATTTATTGCTTCCTTTGCTGTGCAAAAGTGTTTGCATTTAAGTAGGTCCCATGTATTTATCTTTCATTTTATTTCCATTGTTCTGGGAGGCAGATCAAAAAAGATATCACTGCAATTTATGTCAGAATGTGTTCTGCATATGTTTTCCTCTAGGAGTTTTATAGTGTCCAGCCTCACATTTAGGTCTTTAATCCGTTTTGAATTTATTTTTGTGTATGGTATTAAAGAATTACCTAATTTCATTTTTTAACATGTAGCTATCCAGTTTTCCCAACACCACTTATTGAAGAGACTGTCTTTTCTCCATTGTATAGCCTTGCCTCCTTTGTTGTAGATTAATTGACCACCGGTGCATGGGTTTATTTCTAGGTTTTCTATTCTGTTTCATTGACCTATATTTCTATTTTTATGCCAGTACTGTACTGTTCTGATGACTGTAACTTTGTAGTAAAGTCTGAAGTCAGGGAGCCTGATTCCTCCAGCTCTGTTTTTCTTTCTCAAGCTTGCTTTGGCTATTTGGGGTCTTTTATGTCTCCATACAAATGTTGAGATTTTTTTTTTCTAGTTCTGTGAAAAATGCTACTGGTAATTTGATAGGGATTGTGATGAACGTATAGATTGCCTTGGGTAGTACAGTCATTTTTGGCAGTATTGATTCTTCCAATCCACAAACATTGTATATCTTTCCATCTATTTATGTCTTCTTAGATTTATTTCATCAGTGTCTTTTAACTTTTCATATACAGGTCTTTTGTCTTCTTAGGTAAGTTTATTCCTCGATATTTTATTCTTTTTGATGTGATGAGTGCCATACTATTTTGATTACTGTAACTTTGTAGTATAGTCTGAAGTCAGGAAGCCTGATTCCTCCATCTCTGTTTTTCTTTCTCAGTACTACTTTTGCTACTTGAGATCTTTTGTATTTCCATACACATTAAAAAATTTTTGTTCTAGTTCTGTGAAAAATGCCATTGATAATTTGATAGGGACTGCGTTGAATCTGTAGATTTGCTTGGGTAGTAATTAGTCCTCTGGTCCAGTGTCTTTTCTATTCGTGTTCCTTTCTCACTCGTTGTTTAAATCCACCAGTTCTTATTAAAGTGTAATGACTGTACCAGCATTATCAGTACTACCTGTGAATTTGTCAGAAATGCAGATCCTCAGGTCCCACTCGAGACTCACTCTCTCTCTCTGGTAGGGCCCAGCAATGTATGGTTTAGCCAGACCTCCAGGTGAATCTGATGCACACTCAAATATGAGAACCACAGTTTAAATAATTTCTTTCCTCCTACTGAGGATCATTCTCCTGAATCTGCTCACAGCTCTCTGTCTTCTAATCTTATATACATGGAGAAGGATTTTGTGATCATATTAACTGCCACAAAGCCAAACTATCATTTTTAAGATGAGGTCAGAAGAAATGTCAACCTCTGAAAAATCAGCTAAAATTAGTCAGTTGGGTGTGATGGAGAGAGCATGGATTCTCATACTAAATGGCTCCAGGTTCAAGTCCACCAAACATTCAAACCCACCACCTGTTAGCTGGTGGGGTCTCAGGCTAGTTATTTACATCTCTGTAGCACTGTCCATAAAATGTGGGTAAAAAACCAAAGTTACAAGGCCATTTTAAAGACTAACTGAGGTAGCATATGTGAAGTGATAATACACATCAATCATTCTGGAAACATTTCCTTCTTCCTCTTCACCCATCTCCAGTAAAATCACAGTCAAAAGAGACATGTCTGCACATGGGTGCTCCTCCTGACCTCTCCCAAGGCTTTACCACAGAAGTCAAGATATTTTCTTGGACCAATCAAAGTATCTCTCAGTCTGTCATCTAATCAGGATGCCCAGCTTCTATTCTCAGGGGTAGAATGTGCCCAATATAAAAGTTATGATGTAGTCCTTTTATTTGAGCTAGTTTTATAGTTACTGCCATCAGAAGAGGATAGAAGTAGGCAGGAAATCTAGAGAAGGAAGATTCAGTGTTTAAGAATTGTTAATATTCATATAGAACTATCCAACAAAAAGAAAGTGACAGATACTTCATCAGAGAAAGCAAATGATTTTGGAGAGGAAACAGTTCAAAGCTTTTCCATAGTCTGGGCAAAGCATCTCTTAAAAGTGTTCTATTCCTTTTGTGCTGAGTCTGTACTAATAATTTATCATTTATTGACTTTTACTATGTTCCTGATTCTAAACTATTAAATGATATATATGCATTGAATCCTCAGAAGTAATTGCTATTACCACCCTCACCTCCATCCTCAATATACAGATGAGACAACTGAGATTTAGAAGCTAAAGACAACTTGCCTGAGATCACCAAGACCTAGATTCAAATGTAGAATTCCACTCCAGAGCCTTAGTCCTTAATCACTAACCCTCAAATTCCTAATTCAGTTTCCTGGGTAGCTCAACGTGAAGGAGTGAAACCTGTATTCTACCCATGGAAAAGTTTTATGTTTCTACTACCTATCACTCAGTTGCACACTGGTTTATAAATCTGTCTCTAGTTAAGTTTTCTTATGAGTCAGTGCCTGGGAACTTGATAAACTCAGAGACAGCTGATAGAATAAAGTATCTAAAACTACAAAGTTGAGGATTAGGTCTTGTTCTGAGATTAAATTACCAAGGAATTTCCTACCTGAGCAGTCCTGCTAGAGGTATCTAGCCAACCAGTCAGTTCTCTTCTTTTCAGTTCAGTCACTAAGTCATGTCCAACTCTTTGTAACCCCATGGACTGCAGCACACCAGGCTTCCCTGTCCATCACCAACTCCCAGAGCTTACTCAAACTCATGTCCATCAAATCGGTGATGCCATCCAACCATCTCATCCTCTGTCGTCCTCTTCTCCTCCCACCTTCAATCTTTCCCAGCATTAGGGTCTTTTCCAATGAGTCAATCAACTCTTTGCATGAGGTGGCCAAAGTATTGGAGTTTCAGCTTCAGCATCAGTCCTTCCAATGAATATTCAGGATTGATTTCCTTTAGGATTGACTGGTTTGATCTCCTTGCAGTCCAAGGGACTCTCAATAGTCTTCTCCAACACCACAGTTCAAAAGCGTCAATTCTTTGGCATTCAGCTTTATTTATAGTCTAAATCTCACATCCATACATGACTACTGGAAACACCATAGCTTTGACTAGACGGACCTTTGTTGGCAAAGTAATGTCTCTACTTGTTAATATGCTGTTTAGGTAGGTCATAGCTTTTCTTCCAAGGAGCAAGCGTCTTTTAGTTTCATGGCTGCAGTCACCATCTACAGTGATTTTGGAGCCCAAAAAAATAAAGTCTCTCACTGTTTCCACTGATTCCCCATCTATTTGCCATGAAGTGATGGGACCAGATGCCATGATCTTAGTTTTCTGAATGTTGAGCTTTAAGCCAACTTTTCCACTCTCCTCTTTCACTTTCATCAAGAGGCTTTTTAGTTCCTCTTTACTTTCTGTCATAAGGGTGGTATCATCTGCATATCTGAGGTTATTGATATTTCTCCCAGCAATCTTGATTCCAGCTTGTGCTTCTTCCAGCCCAGCATTTCTCATGATGTGCTCTGCATATAAGTTAAATAAGCAGGGTGACAATATACAGCCTTGACCTACTCCTTTCCCTATTTGGAACCAGTCTGTTGTTCCATGTCCAGTTCTAACTGTTGCTTCTTGACCAGCATACAGATTTCTCAGGAGGCAGGTAATGTAGTCTGTTATTCCCATCTCTCTAAGAATTTTCCAGTTTACTGTGATCCACACAGTCAAAGGCTTTGATGTAGTCAATAAAGCAGAAGTAGATGTTTTTCTGGTATTCTCTTCCTTTTTAATGATCCAACAGATGTTGGCAATTTGATCTCTGGTTCCTCTGCCTTTTCAAAGTCCAGCTTGAACATCTGGAATTTCTTGGTTCATGTACTGTTGAAGCCTGGCTTGGAGAATTTTAAGCATTACTTTTCTAGCATGTGAGATGAGTGCAATTGTGCAGTAGTTTGAACATTTTTTGGCATTGCCTTTCTTTGGGATTGGAATAAAAACTGATCTTTTCCAGTCCTGTGGCCACTGCTGAGTTTTCCAAAATTTTTACCTTCTTTTATGCCACCTTAAATGCAATACAATTCAATCACAGCTGAACTCAGAGAAAAATTTAGAGTGATTATGTTGAAAAGAATAAGTTCCTAGGAGTTTTAAGGATTAATGAAGGGCTATCAGAAATTCTTTGTTAAAGGTGGCAAATGGGTTTCATTTCAAGACTAAAACTGGACCACTTTCTTAAACTATATACAAAAACAAACTCAGTAGATTGGTGGTGGTGGTAGTTGAGTCACTAAATTATGTCCTACTCTTTTGCAACCCCATGGACCGTAGCCTGCCAAGCTCCTCTGTCCATGGAATTTCTCAGGCAGGAATACAGAAGTGGGTTGTCATTTCCTTCTCCAGGAGATCTTCCCAACCCAAGGATCAAGCCCGTGTCTCCTGCATTATAAGCGGATTTGTTACTGCTGAGCCACCAGGGAAGCCCCCAAAATGTATTAATAGCTTAAATATAAGTCCCCAAACCATCAAATTCCTAGAAGAAATCATAGGCTGTAAGTTCTTTGGCATTGGTCTTAACAATATCTTTCTGGATCTTTCTCCATAGGCAAGGATAATAAAAGCAAAAATAAACAAATGGAACTATATCAAACAAAAAACTTTTTCACAGTGAAGAAAATTATCAACAAAATAAGAAGGCAAAACTGCTGAATGAGAAAAGATATTTGTAAGCGGTATCTGTTAGGGGGTTAAAATCCAAAATATATAAAGAACTCACACATCTCAATATTTTTAATAATCTGATTTTTAAATGGGCAGCAGACAAAAACAGACTTTCCCCAAGGAAGACACACAGATATCCAACAGACAAATGGAAGATGCTCAACATAACTAATCATCAGGGAAATGCAAATCAAAATACAATAAAATAATACCTCACACTTGTCAGAATGGCTGTTATCAAAAACCTGACAACTAAGTGTTGGGGCAAGGATGTGGACAAAAGGAATTCTTGCATTATTATTGCAATGTATTATTATTATTGGGAGTATAAATTAGTATAGCCAATATGGAAGACAATATGGAGATTCCTGAAAAACTTGAAAAGACAACTTTTACGCAACCCAGAAATTCCAATTCTGGTATTTCTCTAAAGAAAGTAAAAATGAGTTAGAAAAGATATCTGCATCCCTATGTTCAGAGGCATTATTTTTTATAGCCAAGATATGGAAATAACCTAAGTGTCCATTGATTAATGGATAAAGAAGATGTGGTACATATATATAAATGGAATACTACTCAGTTGCATTATTAATAATAGCAAAAGAAAAAAACTGGAAATAGTACAAATATTCATCAACCGTAAAATGGACAAATATTGTAGAATATTTATTCAGTGCAATACTATACAGCAATGAGAAGAAATGAATGTCTGTTCCATGCAAGAGCATGGATAAATCTCTCAAGTAAACATATGGTTGAGTAAAAGAAGCCAGGCACCAAAGAGCACATACTGCACAATCTGTATAATTCTATTTATATAAATTCAGAAACATTTATTGTAATAGAAGTCAAAAGAACAACTCTTTTTGAGTGGAATGGGGATCCATCTGGATGGCTGAAAATGTTCTATATTTTTATTTGCATGGTGATTAAGACAATGATTTCACTTTTAAAAAGTCAATCTATAGCAATAGAAGTCCGAATAGTAAAAATAATGAATTTGAAGGGTCCCAGGAAGCTTCTTGGAGCTGGTGATGTTACATATCTTGATCTAGATGGTGACTATATGGGGGCCATTCGCTTTTTAAACATTCATCACACTGCTCACTTAAGGTTTCTGGCCCTTTGAGTGTGGATTTTTTACCTCAGTAAAACTTTACTAAAAAAAAAAAAAAATTCTGTATTTGAGAGAGAGAAGGCAGTTAAATCCCTGAATAATATGATCTGACCATCTTCACTGGTGATAACAGTAAAAGAAAACATTTATAGTATGTGTAATATGTGATAGGCACTATGCCACATACTTTATATGGATGTTCTCATTTCATTCTCACATGTGTTATGAGGATTGGTCCTATTATTAGCCCCAATTTACAGATGCAGAAACTGAGGCTTGGCAAGACCAAGGGACTTGCCCAGAGCTCCCCATTAGAAATAGCAGACCTAGGCTGTCAGTCCTGGCAGACTGTCAGATGGAAAAATGGGATTCAAATAATGTTTCTTTAAAAAGAAGCAAAAAGACAGGAGTGTGTGTCCCCAATTACCTGGTCATTTATGCACTCTGAAAGCTGCTCACTGTCCACCTGCCCACCCAGCAGATTCACTCTCAGCCTCTCAGGCCCAACCGAAGGATACTGTGAATTGGCTTTTTCTCCAAATGTTGTCAGCCTCCAGGACTGAGGAGGAGTGGCTTGTTTGCCTTGGATCACAGGGAATTGCTGTGGCTGGCACTCACTGGATTTCCTGTAACTGGAAAAGAGTGATGTCATGGTGTTGGACCAGGGTGGAAAACAGGCCTCACTGTGAGAAATGTGTGAAACTCCCCCTCTGTCCTGCCAGCCCCACACAGGCCCTCGTGGCTCCACCCTGAGTCTCAGCCACACACACCTTGTCACACCCCCTCTCCAAGCCCCCCAAGACTGTGCCCTTCTGCAAGCCCCATGACTGAAAGGATGAAGGCTGGGGCCATTCTCAGGCAGAACTTTCCCCGAGAACTCAGAGCAGCTCCTCCACTGCAGTCCCTGGTCTGATTTGGAAGGACAGATGGGGTGTTCTGCTTGAGGAGATTCTGCAGAGGTCTTCTGGAGGCCTCCTGGTGAGTGACTAGATGCATTACTTTAAATACACCCCAGGGGCATTCTAGCATTTGCTAGAATGTTCTAGCTTTTGCAGATCATGCTATCTGAGCATATGAAGAGGCAGGAGCCACACTCAGGAACAGAAACCTTCAGCTCCCCTCAGGAACATGGACATGATTTAAAAGCAGCAGGAGGAAACATGGTAACAAATGAGGAGACCCCTACCAGCCTTCAGTCACATATCTTCCTTTCACTGCCTTCCAGAGAGATTCCGTGCCATCCTGCTCTTCTCAAAAATGCCTCAAGTGCTTAATGTACATTTACTGATATTTTTAGAAAAATCACCAGCACACAAAAATTCCTTCAGCCAGTATTTTTCCTCTGGGTTCCCTGCATTTATACGCCATTGACTCATTCTTATGATTGATCCACTCATACATTTTATTAATCCATTCATTGGCTTACTGTCTCACTCACCATATAAATATACCTACTATGCACTCTGGGAACTCAGCTGTGAAAAAGAGACATTCTTCTCTTTCCTGAGACACACAATTAAGTGTTCCCAACTCAGTTTTATATATTATCTTATACCTAGATAACATTTATTGAGTACCTACTGTATGCTAGGTACTATCCTAGCCATTTTACATATATTATCTAATTTATCCTTGCAATACTTCAGAAGAATTGCCATTTTATAGATGAGGAAACTGAGACAGAAGAATGAAAAGCAATTCTTTAGGCCTTCTCCCTAATAAGTTATACAGCTGGGATCTAAGCCAAGAGGTCTTATTCTACCAACTTTCTCTTCCATTCAGTTCAGCTCAGTCATGTCTGACTCTCTGCAACCCCATGAACTGCAGCACGCCAGGCTTCCCTGTCCTTCACTATCTCCGAAGTTTGCTCAAACTCATGTCCATTGAGTCAGTGATGCCATCCAACTACCTTGCCCTCTGTTGCCCTCTCTCCTGCCCTCAGTCTCTCCCAGCATCAGGGTCTTTTCCAGTGAGTCAGCTCTTCACATCAGGTGGCCAAAGTATTGGAACTTTAGCATCAGTCATTCCAGCGAACATTCAGGATTGATTTCCTTTTGGATTGACTGGTTTAATCTCCATGCTGTCCAAAGGACTCTCAAGAGTCTTCTCTACCAGCACAATTTGAATGCATCAATGCTTTGGCACTCAGCCTTTTTTATGGTCCAACTCTCACATCTGTGGGCTTCCCTTGTGCCTCAGCTGGTAAAGAATCTGTCTGCAATACAGGAGACCTGGATTCAATCCCTGGATTAGGAAGATTCCCTAGAGAAGAGAAAGGCTACTCACTCCAGTACTCTGGCTTGGAGAATTCCACGGACTGTATAGTCCATGGGGTCGCAAAGAGTTACACATGACTGAGCGACTTTCACTTTCACTTTTCTCACATCTACACATGACTACTGGAAAAACCACAGCTTTGACTATATGGACCTTTGTCAGCAAAGTAATGTCTCTGCCTTTTAATACTCTGTCTAGGTTTGTCACAGCTTTTCTTCCAAGGAGCAGGTATCTTTTAATTTCGTGATACAGCCACAGTCTGTGGTGATTTTGGAGCCCAATAAAATTAAATCTATCTTTGTTGCCAAATTTTCTCCATCTATTTGCTATGAAATGATGGATAACATGATCTTAGTTTTTTGACTGTTGAGTTTTAAGGCAGCTTTCTCACTCTCCTCTTTCACCTTCATCAAGAGGCTCTTTAGTTCTTCACTTTCTGCCATTAGAATGGTATTTTCTGCATATCTGAGGTTGTTGATATTTCTTCCGGCAGTCTTGATTCCAGTTTGTGTGTCATGCAGCCTGGCATTTTGCATGATGTACTCTACATATAAGTTAAATAAGCCAGGTGACTATATACAGCCTTGTCATACTCCTTTTCCAATTTTGAACCAGTCTGTTGTTCCATGTCTGTTTCTAACTGTTGCTTCTTGACCTGCATATAGGTCTCTCAGGAGACAAGTAAAGTGGTCTGGCATTCCCATCTCTTTAAGAATTTTCCGCACTTTGTTGTGATCCACACAATCAAAGACTTTAGCATAGTCAATGAAGCAGAAGTAGATGTTTTTCTTGAATTCCTTTGCTTTCTCTGTGATCCAATGGATGTTGGCAATTCGACCTCTGGTTCCTCTGCCTTTTCTAAATCCAGCTTGAACACCTGGAAGTTCTTGGTTTATGTACTGTTGGAGCCTAGCTTGAAGGATTTTGAGCATTACCTTGCTAGCATGTGAGGTGAGTGCAATTGTGTGGTAGTTTGAACATTCTTTGGCATTGCCGTTCTTTGGAATTGGAATGAGAACTGACCTTTTCCAGTCCTGTGGCCACTGCTGAGTTTTCCAAATTTGCTGGCATAAAATGTTACAGAAAAACATCTTTCTTTGAGATGTTACAAAAAAAGCTGAATGAAAGTTTTGGCCAACCCAAATGTAGATGACTAGAGAAAAATCTGAAAGTCTAACCAAATGTCAATCATAGTGATATTGTTGTTTGGCAACCTAAATTTCCGTCAGTAGATGAATGAATAAAGAAGGTGTAGTACATATAAAAGTAGATGAATGAATAAAGAAGGTGTAGTACATATAAACAATTGAGTACTACTCAGCCATAAAAAGAATGAAATAATGCTATTTGCAGCATCATGGGTGGACTGAAATTATCATACTAAGTGAAGTAAGTCAGACAGAGAAAGACAAATACCATATGATACCATTTACATGTGGAATCTAAAATATGATACAAATGAACTTATCTATGAAACAGATACAGACTCACAAACCTAGAAAATAATCTTGTGGTTGTCAAGGGGGAGGGGGAGGAAAGAATTGGGAGCTTGGGATTAGCAGATGCAAGCCATCATATATAAGATGGATAAACAATAAGGTCTTACTGTGTAACACAGGGGACTATATTCAATATCCTGTGATAAACCATACTGGAAGAGAATGTGAAAAAGAATATATGGATAACTGAATCACTTTGCTATACAGTAGAAATTAACACAACATTGTAAATTAACTATACTTCAATAAAATAATTTTTTTAAGTTATATTGTTGTTTGGAAGTAGAGAGAAAGTAGAATGACTAGTGACCTGTATTTTATTCTTGCCATATATTTTATGTTCTCATTCATTGTCTCTCTCTCCCCCAACCCCCGCCACTCCCTCCCTCTCCCCATAGAATATGTCTAATTCTATTTTACTTGTATAATGAGAAAAAATTGATAAGGTTATAAATCATTGAAGGAATAGATTGAAGGAGTTAAGCAGTGGAGGGGGTGACTTGGTGGGGCAGGAGCTTGCATTTGTGTCAAAGTCTGACAGATGAAGACCTCTCTCCCTCAATACTACACAAGAGGTAGTATTCTTCCAGCTTCTCTGTCCAGCTGTAAACCTTTTTGGTGACACTGCCTGGTATTTGCAAATAGGAAGATTCCAAGTAGGTAGAATTTTTAGTGGCCATGCTAGCTGTGTGAGAACAGTATGTGCCTGGGAACAAACATGTTGCATAATCACCAGCCCAGAGAAGGTTAACTGCACAAAATACCTGCTTCGGAGTAAGACTTGGTGTCAGCTCAGTCACTGTGACAGTTTACCAGTGACCTGAGCTACAGATGCCTCCTTGCCCCAGCTTTCACCATGTTGTGCAGTCAACAGTTACTAAACAGCTATTCAGTGATGTCCTCTTATTCCAATATCAGTAAGCTTATTTACAACAGTAAAGGATGTGTGCTGTTTCATTTGCTCAGAGGAAAGGATCCATAATTCAACATTCCTATTGTTGCAAGTATTTTGCTCTTTAGATCATTTAATTTTCAAAGCAATGCATAAAATAGAACATGACCATCCCCATCTTACAGATGAAGAAACTGAACCTCACAAAACTTCATAAATAACTCATTATATAGCAGTTTTCCAGGAGATGATCTGATAATAAAAAAAAAACCCAACCTTTTAAAAAATAGATGAACTTAAGAAAAGTGTTGGTACAAAATATTGTGGATATTGAAAATGAGGCATGGGAAAGGACACCCTTCCTTTTTAAAATTCACTTTGTTTTCCTGAAGTAGATCTGAAACCCTATATGGTCCCCTAATATATTCAGACCAAAGTACTCTCTTCCATGGCTTTACACAGGTTATGTTGGGGTGTTTTATTCTAAGCACAACAAGAAGCCATTAAAGGTTTGGGAAGAGGTTTGGCCTGGTTTGTGAGCTGGTTTGTGTTACAGCTCATTTTGTGCTGAGTGCTGAGGGAATCATGGATTGAATATCTGTCTTCCCCATTGGATGCTGGCACCATTGTTTTTGCTGTTTATTCACTTATACCTATCTATGCCCATCAAGTGTCAGCTCCCTGGGAGGAAGGACCTTGTCTCTCTCTCTCTTTTTTTTTTTTAACCACGCCACTTTGCTTGTGGGATCTTAGTTCCCAGATCAGGGATCAAACCCAGAACCACAGCAGAGGAAATGCTGAGTCTTAACCACTGGACCACCAGGGAATTCCCAAGACCTTAGTGAAACATGAAAAAATGGGTGAATGAATGAATGCAGGTACAAGTGAATGAGTGAAGTGTCACACAAATAAACAAAAAGGGCAGTGGGTGCTATGAAAGAAAAGCATGGAGGGCCATGAAAGCATCAAAGAGAAAATGATTAAGGGTAGGGAGAATGATAATGGTTGTAGCTAGGAGGCAGAAGAGAAGTGGGTTCAAGGCATGCTGATGACGTAAGATGAGCGGGACTTGCTGATGTACTTGATGTGGAGGCTGGGAGAGGGCACAGATGGGAAGGTGAGCTTCATTTCCTCAGCCCTCCAAGCCAGACATCCTATTCAGTTCAGTTCAATTCAAGATGAGAGAGTGTTTTCCAAGATGTTTATTAGCTATTTGTGGGGAAACGCTGCAGAACAGCAAGCATGATATCCTAAATAGTGAGATTTCTCTCACTGACAATAGGGAGATAAGAGTGTTTATTTTTTGTAATATCTACAGGAATAAACTGGTAGCAGTCTCTGTGATGCTTTTTTCAACACTCTCTCCCTTAATCTCCTGATATTTCTATCAGGTTTCCATGGCTAGGTTTCCATGACACCATAACAGTCTGTTTCATCCATTCTGTCAAAAGAAAAAAAACAAAAACCTTTCCTGTACCTGAATGAATGCACCTACTCTCTATCCCTAAGAGACATACACAGTGGTGCTAGCAGAGAACTAGATACACAGATATTTACAACAACTATCGATTGATTTGTTTAGTTGGGTTAAAATAGCTTTCATACCTTATGGACTTTTGTGGACCATCAGATTAATATTTATAATGAGCAATATCCAAGTTAAGTGTTCTTCCGTTATGGACTCTGAAAGTGATTCTCTTAAGATTAGTTGCTGAAGGCAGACACTATTGTTTATAAATTACAAATAGAATTCCTCTCTTCTTACTGTCCTCCAAGACTTGCTGTTATTTTATTATTTTTATTTCAAAGCTAGTAGCAGAGGAGATGATTTTCATATATATGTATGAAGCATAGATTTTCCTCTTCTCCTAACTTCTTTGTTCAGAACTTGTTGGCTAGACAGCCCTTCTGAGCTTGCCCAGTGATGGGTTTTAGTTGCTATTTCTATTTCCTCGACATGAATGCTGTGGATGAGCTCACAGAAGGTTTATTCACAAGTTTCAGGAGGTTTTCATTCTCCAGATTCAAGATGCATCCTTCTGTGACACAGGGGGCTGTCAGAGCACTGCCATGGTGACTGATGGGTGCATATCTCTGTCGATATTTCCAAGTCATAAAGGTAGGATGACTAAAGAAACAGAATGTGGACTCCACCACATCAGGCTTCCTCCTTTGACTGTAGCAATGACTTTTCTTGGGTGGGCGCACCTATAGATGGTGGACAGTTCTTTGTTTTTCATTTTTTTAAAAACTTGTTTTAGTGGGCGATTCTTATGAAAGCAATTGAGAGGCTGTGGTTATCTTCTCTGGAGAAATGCTTTGGCAAGGTGTCAGCAAATAAAACACATCTTAATCATCAATACTCTTTGGAAGTAAAATAATAGAATGAGCATACAGTGGGCTGTCTGACACCAAAGATATTGTTCTGGGGTTTCTTAATGCCCATACTCGTAGCTGTTGTCCTAACTCCATTTGTAGCACATCCAATTTCTATTGATTTTCCCACTTGTCTCCATGAAGGTGAGATTCTACCAGTTCTAAAAGCACAACAAAAGCCCAAAGTAGGCATTTAACTAGCCTTATGGGTCCAGGTGGGAATTTTGTACCTTCTTGATGTCTACAGGGTGGTCATATATATTTATGTGTCTCAGTTTTATAAAGGAGCTCTGTGATGGACAGACCACAAAAATAAATGAAAGTTTCATTTATAAAAAATATTCCTTGGGACTTGTTCTGCTCTGGTTGTACACAGAGCCCTGAATGAGAATATGAGTCAATTTTAATGGGCAGGTGTCTAGAATATAACACAGTGCCCAATGACTTTTGGATATAGATTTTCTGTTTATCTTATGTGTAATGTATATTAGGAATGGGGGAAGGGAAGCACTCTTTATTACCCTTAGACCTCTTAAGATTTTTCCTATTTCATCTGTTTCTTGCTACAACTTAAAATGCCATGCATGATCTCCCTGCTTTTTTCTCGTTTCATTCTCAGTCACCTGATCCAATTTCTTTGTAGTCCAGTCACCTGTCATTTTTTTCAGTTCCTTGACACCATCATCTTCCCTCCTATCCCAGATCCTTTGTACATATAGTTCCCAGTGCTGGGCAGCTCACACATATGCGTGTAGACACACACACTCACCAACCTCACACATTCATTAGTCACTAATCCTCTTCTCCCTAGTTGACTGTTACCCTTCACACCAGTACCACTTCTGCAGGAAAGCCTACCATGTTAGATTAGGTTCTTAATACACTCTTACAAAACCTATTTTTTCCTTCAAAGTACTTGACTCAGTTGGCAATTATATAACAATTTGGGTAATTCTTTATCATTGGCAGTCTCCACCCCAGAATTTGTAAGCCCTGTGGGAACAGAGATTGGATCTATTTTTGCTCAGCATTGGGTCGTCAACCTTGTATAGAGAGCCTGGTACATTCTTGGCTTGCAGTTAGTGCTGGATGGATAAATACACATGACTGTGTGTGAGGGTATGTGTGTGTGAGAAAGTGTGTGTGTGTGTGAGTAAATAGAAATATTGTTAATGTAACTTGCTGAATTATTTTTTTGGTTTTCTTTAAGGCTATTCTGATCAACGAAAAGTAGAAATGCTAGTATTCTTCATATGAATCAACTTCTTTGCTAATTCTACTTATGGAATCAGCATTCATTCAGTCACATAAACATCATGAATGATTCATGTGCCTCTAGTTAATATTCAAGGAAGAAAACTCTATTTATACAATTCACAAATATCATGTAAATATCACATCTTCTTTTAACTATGTGTCTGTGTTCATTTCCACTTAATCACAGAAACAGCAATTACTCCTCTCTAACACCATTAACAACCTTCTAATGTGCCACAAATAAATTACTCAATAAACAGACATTTAAATATATTAGTAGTGTCCAATGAAGTGTTACATTGCACATTCAGCAGCAGTCACTTCTCTTCATTTCCCCTTTTCCTCTCCACCTCCCCACAGTGGAGCAGCCTGTGGAATTTGGGACAGCTCCAAGTAGATAGAATGAAGAGCCCAAATATGATGCTGAAGCTTAAAGAGAAATGATATGGGAAAGCCCTGTCATTCTCTACTGACTGGTACAATACAGCTGGGAATGCATTTTTGGTTGTGTACCAGATAATTCAAATAGATATAGAATTGAGAAAGGTTGAGAAAAAGCATGTGGGGAACCAGAGAGCTTAAAATAGTCAAGACTGCATACCAAGGCCAGGTTTGAATTCTAGCTACTAATGGTTCGTGCCCATTCAAAATCTGGCTTAGGGAGAAATCGTCATAGTATTATAATTCTGCTGGCAAAATTACATTTAAATATAGAAACCAAGACATTTTAGAATTCCCTTATACTTTGGCTTCCAAGTTTGTAAATAGTCATGCCTGAAGGGTCCAACATCCATGGAATCATGGTAAATGGGTTTTGTGTTTCATGAAATATGTCTTCTCCAGGACATATTCTATGAGGAATGTTGTAGTGAGTTCTGGGGCAAAAGGCATCAATCAAATGCCCATAATACAGTTCTTAATTGTAGCTTCCATTTTTTTTTTTCAATTTGACAAACTTAGAGTCACTGATTTTTTTAAAGCTTGATTTAATTTGCATGGATTTGCATCAGAGAAATTATTCTCCTAAATATATTATTTAGGGTGTTTTTTCAAACATCAAAGCAATATATGCTCATTGAAACATATATCTATATATAGATATATGGGCATCTATATAGATATATAATGCATCCACATAAATAGTACATATATTTATCAATTAAAAACTGAAATTCATTTTCTCCTGCTGCTGCTGCCTATCATATCTCATACCCAGAGTGTGCTAACAATCCAATGCTAACAATTTTATTTCTTTTTTTTTTACATAAATTTCTTTTTTTTTTTACATATATCTACCATATATGCCATTCTTTAACCTGTTTTGTCTTTAAAACGTATTTAAATATACCATTGGGGGAAACTGGATGAAGGGTACATACAACTTATTGCACTATTTTTGACTTCTCTTGAGTCCATAAATATTTCAGAATAAGATGTTTTTAAAACCCAGTAAACTTTTCACTTTTAAAAAATTTATCTATCCTAGCTAGAGTGTCACTTCAGTACATTATAACTACCCCATTCTGTTGAATGCTTTACTAGCATTTTGTTGTTAGAATATACAGTGCTTATTCTAATTAGTCTCCTATTGATAGACATTTAGGTTATTTTCCAGATTTTCAGTATTACGATTATGATGCCATGGAAGGCCTTGTCCATTTACCTCTACCTGTGATTCAGTTGTTTTTCTATATGAGTCATATATTTAAACTTTATAATCACTGGTAACTATGTTCAGGAAAGTTTTTCTATTAGTAGATTTGCATTTTTGCTTCCCTCATAGCTCAGTTGGTAAAGAATCTGCCTGCAATGCAGGAGACCCAGGTTCGATTCCTGGGTCAGAAAGATCCCCTGGAGAAGGAAATGGCAACCCACTCCAGTATTCTTGCCTGGAGAATCCCATGGACCAAGGAGCCTGGCAGGCTACAGTCCATGGGGTCACAGGAGTCAGACACGACTTAGTGACTAAACCACCAACCACCACAAGAAACGTATAGTCAGAGCAAACATAAGCAACTTACTGAAAGGTTTGCATCTCCTCCCCTGAAGCTGACTCTGCTTGTAAGCTGTGATTTCTCCTGGAGGGAGCACGTGCTTATCAGATCCTTCCCCTGTGTTGGGAGGAGAGCCTTAGGAGGGCTGCATGATTGAGCATCCTTCAGCTTTTATACAAACTAAAGCATCTGAAAGTTCAGCAGAGAGGGCACTATGACACAGACATGGGAATACAAAGATAAATAAGATACCACTTGTTGTCTTAGTTGCTAAGTCATGTACGACTCTTTTGCAGCCTCATGGATGGTAGCCCTCCAGGCTCCTCTGTCCATGAGATTCCCCAGGCAAGATTACTGGGGTGGGTTGCCATTTCCTTCACCAAGGGATCTTCCCTACCCAGGGATCAAACCTATGTCTCCTGTATTGGCAGGCAGATTCTTTACCACTGAGCCACCAGGGAAGCCACTCTACCCCCTCCAAATGACTGTCTAGATCAGCAGTTCTTAACCTCTTTTGCAGCCATGGACCCCTTTGAGAATCTGATGAAAACAGTTTTGTGTTTATTTCCATTTCTTGGGTGCCCATCAAGGTGCCTGGCATAGTGAGTGCTCATTGTCTATTCAATGAAAAAAAGAGGAAATACATGTTTATGTTTGACTGATTCACTTTGCTACACAGCAGAAGCTAACAGGACGCTAAAACAATTATACTACAATAAAAATTAATTTTAAAAAGAAACTTTATTGCAAAAGGGAGAGATTAGAGAGCTTCTCTTCTACCCAGTGTGTTCTTCAGTTCATATTCTGCCTTCAAAGATTATCTCTAAGGACATGGAAAGTAGCATCAGTTCTTTGATATAGTTCTCTTTGTTTCTCCTCCATTTTTTGTTTTCCCTCCTCTCCTCCCACCCTTCCTCCTTTTCTTAACTATCTGTGATATTGGATAAGTGGAACCAAGCTGGTGTGAGTCTAGTTTTAAACACTCAACCTAAGTGGTCTTTAACTTTATATAATCAAAGATTTTCCATGCTATATGCCAAAATAGAAAAAACTTTAAGCAATAATTTAATTATTTAAATTAGTTGCAGGGTTTGGATACTTTTTAGCTGAAACCTTATGAAAAAATATAAGGAAAATCCAAACTGTAACTTACCACCAACCCAAACCAAATAACAACTTTGGAAGCAAAATGATTGCTGTAACAATAAATCAGTGGTTCAGCCCCTCTTGAGTCTTGGAAACTTATACCTACCCTTGCCAAGAATGAGTGAAGGAGTAAGTCTATCAGTGAATTCCTTAAGGGCAGAATCTATTCCTGATCCATCTTTGTATCCTAGAAAATTGTCTTGCACACAGTGCATTTTTACTGGACTAAAGTGGATTCCTGCAAAAATGTATATGTATTTTAATATATGCTTATATACATGTACATATTATATAAATTTCCTATAAGGGTGGATATCCTAAAAGGACAGGCCATGCCCTGTATCTTCCCACATACAAACTATAAAAAGCCCATAGTACTCATTTGTGTGTGACCACAGCTAAAGTCAGTTGTGTAATAGAATTCCAGCTACGATATGCATTTTCTGGTTAAAGCCACTGTGTATAGTACCAATTCTTTGTAATCCTCTGGAAACTTTTCCTAAATGAAGAGATAAAATGATCCATTACAGTGTATACTTAATGTACACTTTTAAACTCAAGTCAGAACTGGAGATAGTACTCCCCCACTTTAGCAGTTAAATTCCACTGCACCACACAGCCTACCCTCTCAGCCAAATGGAGCCCCACTGCACCATCTTGAGCGAGTGTGGTCCAACAGGGTGGGTTGTTACCACACATGAATGGCCTCTTCCTGCAGTTCATTTAAGCCCTGGTAGACAATTCTGACTCACAATAGCTCACAAAGGTTGGCAGATAATGTAGCTGGACTCACAGGAAAGAAATTAAGGAAGGTAGAACATGATGCTAAAATGCAAGTTTTATGAAGGCTCAATGTGTTTTTGAGGAAATGGTTGACAAAACAGAGGGCTACGTTCAACAGGTAATTGGGGATTTATGGGAGTTGTGCAACAATATCTAGAATATAGAAAATGTCACCGTCACCTGGGAGGATGACCTGCAGCTGGAAGCAACTGGAATCCACGGTAAGTCAGGGCTTGGAGATTTAAAGGAACTAGGAAAACACATGTGAAAACACAGTCCCAGGACCATACTTTAACAGCTCCTTTTTGAGCAGAATCAGGTGTAATTCCCATTTTCAGGAATATGTGGCAAGGTTATACCGTGAAGTTATTAAGTTTCCTACCACTTAGAAGCACCTAGTCATTCCAAGAACAGAAGGTGGCCCAGAAGAATGTCCCAACCTACTTTCTTGTCTAAATAACTTTTGCAACAAGGAAAACTGAACTGGGGCAAAACACTTGGGGCTACTGTAACACTCAACCTATAATAATTGCATTCCCTAAAACCATCTCTCAGGATTCAGGAGCTTGAATCCTGAAGGCTCTGAGGAAGGGAGCCAGGCCAACTCCACAGCTCTCTTCCCTGTGTTCTCCAGGCCCACACTAGCTGGATTGAAATGTGATCACTCTCCAGCATTACCTAATTTAGCACCCTGGCACTTAATAAATATTTAACCCTATCAAATTACTTGCAGGAAACCACTTGGAAATGAATTGCCTCATTTTTAAGCAGCTGCTAGGAAATGGTACATTTTGCAAGGACCAAATTGACCCATTAAAAAAAATTATTCCATGTGTTACATGATATTCCTTTAGTGTTAGTTTCTAAGCCACATGCCCCAGAATATAGCTCCCTTCTAAAAGAAAATGACTCAACTTTTTATTAAAATGATAGTGATATTCATCTGTTGATTCAGCAAATATCTGAATACCTATTTGTGTGCAGGACTGTTCTAGGCATTAGGAAGGCAGTGGCAAACAACACAGACACACTTTCATAGTCATTACATTTGAGAAAGCAAATGCACAAATAAGTATATATATAAGGCCATCTACTGTGAAGAAAAACACAGTAGAGAAAGGAGATAAAGAGAGATGAGAGATAATAGAGATACAAAAGTAGAAGGCATCTCAGAAAAGGTGCAATTAGGTAAGAAACCAAAATGAAATGAGAGTGCAAGGCATATGAATATCTAGAGAGAGTTCCAGGTGGATGGGAGAACAGGGGCAAAGGCCCTATGGCAGGAATATCCTTGGCCATCCTCAAGGACCAGGAAGAAAGCCAGGAATGTCGAGGAAGTGAGAGAAGATGAGGTTGGAGGAGCAGTAGAAAGTCGGATTTTGCAAGCTTTGCAGGCCACAGTGAGGACTTTGGATATTGTTCTAAGTATGATAGAAAGTCACTAGAGGCCTTTGAATAAGGCATGATCAGGTAGAACTTTGGATTAAACACCCCCTAAGTATTAAAAACCTTAATTTTTTCATTTTTAGAGTATATAGAATTATCTACATAGACTGCACAAAAACATTTACCAGCAAATTCTTGAAATTAATGAGAGAGTTTAGCAGTGTTACTGGATATAAGATCAGTATACCAAAGTCAATTGCAAATCTAATGACAAGCTATAAGCAGGTAGAAAACCTATGTTTTTGAAAAAGACACCACTGTAATTACTTCTGAATATAAGGTATTGAAGAGCAAGTCCTACAATGGATATGTAAAGTTTTATGCAGAAAATTACACGTATGCATATAATTGATTTACTTTACTGTACAGCAGAAACCAATACAAGATTGTAAAGCAACTATACTGCAATAAAAGTTAATTACAAATAAAAAAAGGAAAATGAGAAACGTATTTAAGGATATTTTATTAAGTGCCTACAGTGTGCTAGGATGCTGCTGCATAGTAGAAATAAAAAAGTTACTTCTCAGCATAAAGTCTTCTATAAAGCTGCTCTTTGCAGTATATCTGAAGGAAGCCTGTATTGTTGTTGGGTTTGTTTGACATGACATCACAGTGAATGATCTTTGTCTAACCCACAAGGGAACCAAAAGACAAAAGCTGTAACACTTGGCCTCTCAGATAAACTCCACCCTGTGTGCTTCAAAACAATATAAAATTCCCACCATCTCTCACCTCACTCTCCAACCAAAATTCCCTGAGGGAATGCAGAAAAGTTATTAACTATTGGACTTCATTCTGCTGGTTAAAATGCTTGTTTGAACATCAGCTTGCTATACCTATGCACTATACAACAGGCTCATGTAAACAAGCACAGAAATCAGTTCTGATATTTCCTGCCACTGTACATCCTCTACATCATTTTTTAAGTTAATAAGTTTGTACAATTCAGCGTAAGTTATGCTGTTCCCTTTCAGGTTCAGGGGAAGTATGCAAGTATTGGAGTAGTAAGAAGAACACTAGACTTGAAGTTCCTAAGAAAATACTGCCGTGAACTTGGGGACATTGCTTAAATCTTTAGAACCTCAATTTCCTCATCTTCAAGAAGGTGATAATGTCACATTCCTGGCCTATTCTCATTTGGCTGTTGTGAGGATCAGACGGACAAGTGGCTGTGCTAGTTTGAGAAGTGTAAAGATCTGTTCGAATGTAATAATGTGGTGTCATTATTACAAAGAATAACCAGCACAATCTATTAAAATACTTCTCTTCTCGTGAGCTTATATCCTTGAGAAGAATAAGCTCTTGTGAGCCATGCCCAGAAAATTCATTGAGGACATTATTATTTTTAGACTGCTAAAATTAACCCACATGACTGAAATTTATCATCTTCCTTCAGCATCTTTCAGCATCACCCAAAAGTCTTTTTTTTTTAATTGACATGTGACTGACATAGAACAGTGTGTAAGTTTAAGGTATACAGCATGTTGATTTGATTATTGTATATTACAGTTTGATCAGCATCATAGTGTTAACTAACACCTCCATCTTGTCACATAATTATTTCTTTCTTGAGGTGAGAGCATCTTAGATCTAGTCTCATAGCAACTTTGAAATATGTAATAGAGTATTATTATTAATAGCTGTAATCACAGTACAGCTTTGTACTGTTTATTCATCTTTATACCATTTGACCAACATCTTCCCAATTCCCTTACCCCAACCCCTGGTAACCACCATTCTGCTCTCTGTTTCTCCAAATCTGGCTTTTTCAGATCCACATGTAAGTGATATCATACAGTATTTGTCTGTCTTTTGTCTGACTTCTCTCATTTAGCACAATACCCTCAAATTCCATCCAGGATGTCACAAATGACATAATTTTCTTCTTTCTCGTGACTGAATAATATCCCATTGTTTGTGTGTATGCATTTATGCCTTCTTTATCCATTCATCCACTGATGGACACTCAGGTTGTTTCCATATCTTAACTACTGTGACTAATGCTGCAATAAACATGGAGTGCAGATAGCCTGTTTTCATTTCCTTTGCTTATATACACAGAAGTAGAAGCACTAGATCACATGGTACTTACTTGTATTTTTAATTTTTTGAGGAACCTCCATACTATTTTCCATAGCGACTGCACCAATTTATATACATTCCCACCTAGGGTTCCCTTTTCTCCACATCCTCACCAAACTTTATATTTTGTCTTTTTTATAATAGCCATTCTAATAAGTGTAAGGTGATATCTCATTTGGTTTTTATTGCATTTCCCTAATGATTAGTAATATCAAGTACCTTTCCATGTATCTGTTGCCCATTTGTATGTCTCCTTTGGAAAAATGTCCACTCAGTTCCTCTGCTCGTTTTTTAATCTGTTTCTTTTTCTGTTAATGAGTTGTATGAATTTTTTCTTTGTTTTGGATGTTAATTCCCTTTCAGATATATGTCTTGCAGGTATTTTCTTCCCTTCTGTAGGTTGCCTCTTCATTTTGTTGATTGTTTTATTTGCTGTAGAGAAGGTTTTTAGTTTGATGTAGTCCCACTTGTTGACTCTTGCTTTTGTTGTCTGAGCTGTTGGTGTCATATTCAAGAAATCATCGCCAGAATCAATATAAAGGAGCTTTTACTCCGTGTTTTCTTCTAGGAGGTTTACATCTTTCAGTTCAGTTCATTTCAGTCACTCAGTCGTGTCCAACTCTTTATGACCCCATGGACTGCAGCACGCCAGGGTTCCCTGTCCTTCACCAGCTCCTGAAGCTTGCCCAAACTCATGTCCATCAAGTCGGTGATGCCATCAAACATCTCATCCTCTGTTGTCCCCTTCTCCTCCTGCCTTCAATCTTTTCCAGCATCAGACTCTTTTCCAATGAGTCAGCTCTTCACATCAGGTGGTCAAAGTATTGGAGTTTCACCTTCAGCATCAGTCCTTCCAATGAATGTTCAGAATCAATTTCCTTTAGGATTCACTGGTTTGATCTTGCTGTCTGAGGGACTCTCAAGAGTCTTCTCCAATACCACGGTTCAAAAGCATCAATTCTTTGGCACTCAGCTTTCTTTATGGTCCAACTCTCACATCCATACATGGCTACTGGAAAAACCATAGCTTTGACTAGATGGACCTTCCTTGGCAAAGTAATGGTAGAAGGGGTGAAATTGCAATTAGGATCAAACCCCATACCCGCCAGAGACACTTGGAAGGCTCAAGCAAAACCTTGTGCACACCAGGAGACCCCACAGAGACTGAGCCAGACCTGCCTTGGTGTGTTTGAGTAGTTCCTATGGAGGTACAGGTCAGCAATGGCCACAGGGGCAGGGGCTCTGAGTGCAGCAGACCTGGGTGGCATAAGCCCTCTTGGAGGGCTTTAACCCCACCTTAGAGGCACCAGAACTTACACAGGACTGGGGGAATAGACTCTTAGAGGGCACAAACAAAACCTTGTGTGCACCAGGATGCAGGAGAAAGGAGCAGTGACACCACAAGAGACTAATCCAGACTTGCCTGTGAGTGTCCAATAGTCTCCATCAGAGTCATGGGTCAGCGGCGGCCAGCTGTAGGGTCAGGGGCACTGAGTGCAGCAGAGCATGCAGGGGACCTTTCAAAGGAGGTCACCATCTTCTTCATTACTTCCACCATAGTTTGGTCTCAGGTCAAACCACAGGGAGGGAGCAAAGCCCTGCCCATCAACAGAAAATTGGATTAAAGATTTACTGAGCATAGTCCCACCCATCAGAACAAGACCCAGTTTCCCCCACAGTCAGTCTCTCCCAACAGGAAGCTTCCATAAGCTTCTTGCATCTTTAAGTCTTATGTTTAAGTTTATAATCCATTTTCACTTAATATTGGTAAGTGTGTAAAAATTATTTAATTTGATTTTTCTGCATGTGGTTATCCAGTCTTCCCAACATCATTTATTGAAGAGACTACCCTTTCCCACTGAGTATTCTTGGCTATCTAGTCAAATATTGGTTATCCATATACAGGGAGGCATTATTCTATTCTATTCTATTTTACTTTTCTATACACCTAATTCTATGCCAGTACCATAGTGTTTTGATTTCTAAGGCTTTGTATTATAGTTTGAAATCAGAAAGTATGATGCCTCAAACTTTATTTTTCTCCACAAATTGGGTATAGAGTGTACATACCTCAATATAATAAAGACCATGTATGAGAGACCCATAGCTAATATCATACTCATTGGTGGAAGGTTGAAAGCTTTTTAAGATCAGGAACAGACAGATGTGCCCACTGTCACCATTTTTAATCAACATAGTGCTGGAAGTCCTGTTACAGCAGTCAAGAGAAAGAAAATATAAGGCATTCAAATTGGAAAGGAAGTAAAATTGTCTTCAGTTGCAGATGATACAATCTTAAATATAGGAAATCCTAAAGACTCAACCAAAGAACCATCGAAACTCATCAATGAATTTAGTAGGTTATGGGATATAAAATCAACATACACTAATAAAGTTTCATTTTTACATAAAAATGCATTTTACAATGAAATATAAAGTAAAGCAAATAAAATTACCCCATTCACAATAGCATCAAAATCAATAAAATACTTAGAAATAAATTTAACCAAAAAAGTGAAAAATCTGTACAGTGAAAAAAACCATTAATACTAGACTATGATGAAAGAAATTGAAGAAGATGCAAACAAATTAAAAGATATTCCAAAAGAACTGATATTGTTAAAATATCCATACTACTCAAAGCCATCTATAGATTCAATGCAATCTCTAAAATTTCTCAGATTACTAACGATTTGAGGTACTACTTCTTTCCACATGTGTAGCAGTAATTAAAATTTACTCTTCTGTAAATTGCCTTTTTGTATCCTTTGCCTACTTTTCTATTGGTGTTACTGCCTTTCTTTAGTTAATTTTCAGGAGTTACTTATATTACTCATGTAGTAGGGTTTAGAAATTTTGAGTATTCTCATACTGCCTCTGTGTGATAAATGTGTCCGTGATGGCTTTGAAGAGGAAGCCTTGATGTAAATGGACTCTAGTCATCAGTACTTTGCCTTATGATTTGTGCTTTTGAAATTTTGTTTGAGAAGCTTTTCCTTGCCCTTAGATCACCAAGATATCCTCTTACATTATGCTCCATTAACTTTATAGTTTTACCCTTTTCTCTTAGATCTTGAATCCATGTAGAGTTTGTATGACATATGAGACAAAGATCCAATTTTATTTTGTCTTTACAGTGAGCCAGTTTTCCCATCATGAACTGCTAGGTACTAAATTACGATATTCTTTTCATCATATTTAGGTTTCCACATATACAGATCAGTATCTGAACTCTGTCATATTTTATAGGCCTACTTATCTGTTGTTGTTGTTTTACCAAGGCACCACTGTTTCTGTTATTACGGCTTTGTTTTGTGTTTCTTGGAGAAGGAAATGGCAACCCACTCCAGTATTCTTGCCTGGAGAATTCCATGGACAGAGGAGCCTGGTGGGCTACAGTCCATGGTGTCACAAAGCATCAGACATGACTGGCTAACACTTTGTGTTTCTACGTCCAGTAGGGCAAGCTTTCTTTCTATTCATGTTTTTTTTTTTAATTAGCCATTCATAAACTCTTATTCCTCCAAATAAATTTTAAAGTAAATTGTTATCATGTTCCTCAAAAAAGTTGAAGTAGAATTTTTGTTGGAGTTGTATTAAATTTATCAATTAAATGGGAGAATTAATACCGTTATAGTATAATATTATCTCATCCAAAAGCAAAAGATTCTCTTCATTTATTCAGATCATCTTTTATGTCCTTCATTAACATTTTAAAGTTTTCTGCTTTCTCTATATATACACTGTTCATTAATATAATTAAATCCTAGATGTTTAACAGATTTCTTGATAGAGAATGATATATTATTATTTGTTATATTTTCTGATGGCTGTTTCAAACGTTGAAAATGTTGATGTTGTAGTCAGTGATCTTACTTAGTTCTAGACTGGTTCTAGTAGTCTGTCTTTTGAATCTGTTGGTTTTTCTAGATAAATGATAATACCATATGCAAATGAAGATAATTTCATCCTTTACATTCTCTATTGGAGTTTCCCTGGTAGTTCAGTTGGTAAAGAAGCTGCCTGCAGTGCAGAAGACCCAGGTTCAATCCCTGGGTCAGGAAGATCCCCTGGAAAAGGAGATGGCAACCTACTCCAGTATTCTTGCCTGGAAAATCCTATGAACAGAGGAGCCTGGCGGGCTACAGTCCATGGTGTCACAAGAGTAGGACACAACTTAGCAACTAAACCTTGACCTTGATTCTCTATTAGTCAGCTCTCACTAAGTTATACTATGATAACAAATGTTCCCCAAATCCCAATGACTTATAACAGCAAAAATTTATTTCTCACTCATATGATGTGTTGAAATACATGTTGGCTGCAGCTCTGCCTAATCAGGAATATGCAGAGGAAATGCACAAGGCAGCCAGCTAATCCACACAATGGCTATTAAAGCTTCTGCACAGAGCTGGCACAGCATCAAGTCCATTCATATTCATTGGCAAAAGCAAATCTCATGGTCAAGGCTGATGACAAGAGGGTTTAAAGTTTCCTCCACCCAGAGAAAGGCTCTGCAAATTACATGACAGAGAAAAGGATAGTAAATAATTGTGAACAAGACTATAATCTACCACCCTTTCTAACCTTCATTCTTATTATTTCTTTGTCTTTAGTTTTTTTTTTTTCTTTAGCCAAGACTTCTAATGATAGTAGTAAGCATCCTTGTCATACTTTTATCTTAAAGAGAATGAATCTTGAGCTTCTACAGGTAGTATAATACTTACTATAGGTAAGTATAATACTTACTATAGGTAACCTATACTAATAGGTTCTTAGTATAAATAATCTTTATCAAGTTAAGGAAATTCTCTGCTATTTCTAGTGCTAAGAATTTTAGACATAAATTTGAATAGAATCTTACGAAATGTATTTTTATCTTGATTGATATCATAATACAATTTTTTCTTCATTAGTATGTTAATATACTAACATATATAAATACATTTTCTCTGTTGAACTATCCTATATGTCTGAGATAAACTCTACTTGATCTTAATGTGTTATTATTAAATTTACAGTTAGACTAGCTAATATTTTATTTAAGGTTTTTGAATCTATGTTAAAATAAGTAAAGTTGGCCTATTATTTTCTTTTATGTATTGTCCTTATCTAATTTTGGAATAAGACTATGCTAGCCTTGTAAGGTGATGTGCATAGATAGTTCCCTTTTTCTATTTTCTAAAGCTTTGTATGTGGTAGAAATTAATATTGCTTAAAAATTAGGTAGAACTTTCCATTCAAACTTTCCATCTGAGCCTAGAGTTTTTTTGAGGAAGACAAGTCTTTGTTCATCATTTCAAATTATTCAGTACACACTGATGTATCAAATTCTATAGTTCTTCTCTTTACTGATTTTGGCAGTTCATAGTTTATGTAGGAATTTATCCAGGACTTCATCCATTTAACTAGGTCATCAAAATTATTGGATTATAACTGATCATAAAACTTACTGTGATGATAGATAGAAATATAGCAAAATGTTAGAAGTGATCTCTGAGGGTAAAATTAAAGATAGTTTCTATGTTTTAATTTGTTCCATGTTCTTTTCATTATACTTTACATGCATAGGGTATTGGTTTTATATAATCAGAAACAACCTAGGCATTTTCATTTTTCATTGAAATTAATTCAGAAAACTACCTAGTTTCAGAAGATATTTTCAAACACTCATGCCCCATTGGGAGGTGGATCTTGATGAAACCTCAGGCACTAAATTTATCTGTAAACAAATAGAACACCACCAAGGGGAGACTATAACCTCTACATGGCCCTTAATCTCCCTGTGCACTTCCAATGTTTTATAAATAATAATAATTAACAAGTGCTATTTGGCCTTCTTGAGTTTAAACCAGTTTATTTTATATAAAAAGACATATTAACATAGTTCAGTTCAGTTCAGTCGCTCAGTCGAGTCCGACTCTTTGCGACCCCATGAATCGCAGCACACCAGGCCTCCCTGTCCATCACCAACTTCCAGAGTTTACTCAAAGTCATGCCCATCAAGTTGATGATGCCATCCAGCCATCTCATCCTCTGTTGTCCCCTTCTCTTCCTGCCCCCAATCCCTCCCAGCATCAGGGTCTTTTCCACTGAGTCAACTCTTCACATGAGGTGGCCAAAGTACTGGAGTTTCAGCTTCAGCATCAGTCCGTCCAATGAACACCCAGGACTGATCCCCTTTAGGATGGACTGGTTGGATCTCCTTGCAGTCCAAGGGACTCTCAAGAGTCTTCTCCAACACCACTCAGCTTTTCAATTTTTCAGCACTCAGCTTTCTTCACAGTCCAACTGTCACATCCATACATGACCACTGGAAAAACCATAGCCTTGACCAGACGGACCTTTGGGTAATGTTTTTTTTTTTTTTAATTTGCAGTTGAACTCTTGGAACAACAACTGTTGGTCCTGTTTGTCTTTTTACTGCCTTTACTCTCTACCCAGGGAGCTTCGCAGGTGGCTCAGTGGTAAAGAATCTGCCTGCAATGCAGGAAATGCCAGAGACATGGGGTTCAGTCACTTCATTGGGAAGATCCCTTGGAGAAGGAAATGGCACCTACTCCAGTATTCTTGCCTAGAGAATTCCATGGACAGAGGAGCCTGGCGGGCTACGGTCCATGAGTTCACAGTCAGATGTGACTGAGCATGCACGCATTTTCCACTCAAGTATGTTTTATTAAGTTTTATTAAGCAGTATATATTTCACCTAAGGCCTCAAAAGTTACTTTTTGAGGAAAAACCTTTGATTTTGGAGTGAATGGTACCTTACTCACACTTGGTTTTTAATGTGTGTTGTGCGTAGGTCCTGAGGAGTCAATGAATCTACTTCTTTTGTTTTTTGGAAAAGCTGTTGGACAACATATCTTAAATCTAATTTGAATAGACACAGACAAATTCAGCTAGTTAACATACATTTTAAAACAAATGAGAGAGAGAGGAAGAGAGAGTATGTGTAAGGGGGGCATTTTTACCATCCTCTTTTTTCAATTAAATGTCTTTAGTTCTCTAGACATACATATTATATATGTGTATGTACGTGTATATAGGTATTATACATACCTATGTACATATGTAGTATACATATTTTACATATATGTATGTGTATGTATACATGTAGATACATATATCTGTGTGTGTGAGAGATACCCTCTTTACCTCCATCTTTGTCTTTCAGTCATACTGAAATAAGTCTAGGTGCTCCAGTACTTTTTCTTGACAGTGACAAAGGAAGCCAAATGCTCCTTTGTGAATTAATTTGGATGGGGCTGAAAACCACACATTCACAGAACTCTCTGCCCTCATCTTCAAAAAGAGAACATGGTTTGGGAATGTGGCACATGACAGATGTGTCCAACTCAGCATTAGATGGATATACAAAATGTTAAAGGAGGAAGAGTCTGAAGGCACAGGCTCAGTCAACTTTTAGTTCAGTGACCTTGAGCAAAATACTCAGTCTCTCTAGCTTAGGTCTTCTAATCTACAAAATGAGATAATAACAGCACTTAATTCATGTGGTTGTCATAGGGATTGACTGAGATAACCTGTTTTCTTAAATTTTTTTAATTGGAGGGTAATTTCTTTACAATGTTGTGTTGGTTTCTATGATACAACAATGTGAATCAGTCATAACTATATATGTATATGTGTATATATATGTATATCCCCTCCCTCTTGAGCCTCCCTTCTAGCTGTTTTACAGATGGTAATGTATATATGTCAATGCTACTTTCTCAACTAGTCCTACCCTCTCCTTCCCCTGCTATGTCCACAAGTCCTGTTCTCTATGTCTGCGTGCCCATTCCTTTCCTGCAAATAAGTCAGTCCCATTTTTCTAGATTCTATATAGATGTGTTAATATACAATATTTGTTTTTCTCTTTCTGACTTACTTCACTCTGTATAACAGACTCTAGGTTCATCCATTTCAATTCAACTGATCCTCATTTGTTCCTTTTTATGGATGACTAGAGAAAACCTATTAAGGCACCACATTTTATATGGTTATAGCGCATATTATGTATATAACTTTTGTTTGTTTCCCCCACTAAACTGAGCTTCATCAGGGCAAGGAACTTTGTTAGTTTTGTTTACTATCGTATCACCAGTGACTGAAATAGTGCCAAGGATATAGTAGGCTTTCAACAAAAGTATCGTGTGTTGAATGAATGCTGAATAAAAAGAAAGAGCATTTACTAACTGAAATGTACCTGGTAAGTACCTAATAAATAGTACAGGATGACAGTGATTACAGGCAGTAGAAATGGTGGTGGTCAAGTTGACAATGATGGTGATGTGTATGGTGGTAATGATGGTAGAAGGCTGATAGTGAAGTGCAGTGGTTCAAAGTAAAGGCTTTAGGAACCTGCTGCACGTGTTGACTCTTATAGCACTAGCTCTGAACTATAACCACTTTCCTCATTGTAAGATGGGTATAGTAATAGTATCTACTTTATATGGTTGTTGTGAAGATTAAATTAGTTAATATTTTAAACATATTTAGAATAATTCTAGCTGATATTGTCATTATTACTACCACATCTGTTACTTACAAAACTGATCAGTAAATACTATTATGGACTATCATTTTAAACAAACACATTCAAAGAAATTACCTTATCAGTATGGTTCTATGTGAAGGAAGGGCTGACCCAATAGAAAAATCAGTAAGAGAATGGAAGATACAATTATAAATGGCCAGAAAATATATCAATTTGTCTACCTAAAATGTTATTAAAGAATGGTAGTTAAAATAATGAAAAAACATATTTGGTCTTTTAGAATGGCAAAGATGCAAGCAGTGATAACACACAGTATTACCAAGGAGTTGGAGCAACAGGCACTTTTGTATTAGATTGGCCAAAAGTTCTTTCAGATTTTTCTATAACATCTTACCCAAACGAACTTTTGGCCAACTCAATATATACCTGGTAGGAGTATATTTTAGGATGTTTCTGAAAGCCAATTTAGCAATATATATCAATATCCTTAAAAATCCCTTTTGCCTGGAAATACTGGTTTTAATAATGTAGCCTAAAGAAATAATCAGGTTAATGTTTTGTAATACGTATATATAAGTTATAATCATATGTTGTATATAAGTAGCATTAGAATTTGCATAAGTATGGGAACTAGTTAAAATACCTTATCCATACATTGGAATAATTTTGTAATCATTAAATAAGTTTTTGTTGACGTGGAAAGATACTTGTGTTGTTATATGAAAACAATCATACTAGAAGACAATTGATATCACATTTTTATTTTACAAGATAATGTGCACATTGATAAAAAAAAAAATAGCCCAGAAATCTGTATCTTAAATGTTGAGCAAATGTTAATGTGTTTACCTCTGGGTTATAAAACTACAGGTGACTTTCATGTTCTTTATTGTTACTTGTATTTTCTGAAATTTTAAAAATAAGCATCTATTATTTTCATAATAGAAGACAGTCAAAAGATCATTTCCAAATTGTGAGAAAGGGAGATTAATCAAGTGTCTGATTAGTTTGATCACTGAGGTCAACCAAATTTAAAAATTTGAACCTCAGAGTCAATTCTATGACCTGAAACAGCAGCAGCTAACAAGAAGTCACCATTTCTGTGACCATTAAACTGAAACTGTTAGTCACTCAGTCGTGTATCTTTGCGACCACATGGACTATAGCCTGACAGGCTACACTGTCCATGGGAATTTCCAGGCAAGAATACCAGAGTGGGTAGCCATTTCCTTCTCCAGGCGATCTTCCCGACCCAGGGATCAAACCCACATCTCCTATGTTGCAGGCAGATTCTTTACCATCTCAGCCACCAGGGAAGCCCATTAGTTAGTGACTATTAGTCTTGCTGTGCCCCAGATAAGGAGGATGTGGTGGGATCTTCCAATGCATTTTGTACTATGACTCATCTAAAATAATGGCAGAACCACATGAGAATATGCATGGCCAAAGGCTGGACTTGGCCAAAATGACTTGAGTACTTTCAGAGATGACCAAAGAATGAAATGCATTCTGCCAAGGGAAAAAACTAGCAAAGAGGTGCCCTCTGTCTTTTCTGTAAGTGCCACCTTTTATGAATACCTCTTCTCCCTTGGAATGGTATATTGGTTCATTTGTTTGCTTAACCCAGTGATTTGCAAACTTCTATACATCAGAATCATGTAGGAGACTTGTGAAACCACAGATTACTAGGCCCATCCCCTAAAGTTTCTGATTGCTTAGGCCTGGAGAATTTTAGTTTCTCACAAGCTTCCAACTGATGCTAATGCTGCTGGTCCAGAGACCATGCTTTGAGAACAGAAATGAGCAGCTTGCATATCACAAATGTAACCATATGGATTATTCCCTTTAAAAATTACTACATGGCCAAAACAAAACTAAAATAATCAGTTAAATCCAAAGTTGAAATTGCCATAGCCTAATTTCCTGTCAAATCCAAGTTTTCATTTATTTCCATTCCCGTCTGAACTTTGTCCTGTGGACATTAGGGTTTTTTTGGTTTTTTTTTTTTTCATATTTGCAGTAATCATAGATAATAGTAGGAAAAAATCATAAAGTTTTAGCATATTGTTGGAGAATACATTCTGCTTATCTCCTCCAGCTAACCACGGGTGGCCTGGTTTCTGATATAAATCCTTCCACAGCTTCCTCTGTGCACATACAAACATATGTGAGAAACAGTACAAGAAGAGGTCAAGAGCTCTGGCTGCCATCCAGATTCAAATTCTGGTTCATCTCTTAGCAACTCTGTGTCCATAGGCATCCCTAGGCCTTAGAATCTTTCTCCTGTCTGTATCAGAATAACAATAACACCTGCAGTCAGATGGCTGTGAGATTCAAATTAGTTAATACATGAGAAGCACTTTGCATGCTCCCTGGCATACAATAGATACTAAATGTAAACCATTATCATTTGTGCACATATAGAGGTTATTCTTACATGTATTTCTCTAAGCATTGTTTTCCTTGCAGCACTGACCTTCCTCTGGGTAGAAGGATAGAGCTATCACTAACTCTGCGAACTGGGTAATATTCTCCAATAGCAGGGATGCATCCCTTCTTAGTGAGCCATTCCCAAGTTGATGAGCATTCTGCTTGGGTCCAGATTTTTACCACCACAAATGCTTCAGCAGCATCCTCGTCCCCCTCAGCCCTTCAAGGCAGCCTGTTCTGCCCTTCCCCTTTTGCATGTTAATTGCCCCTTGCCCCAGACCCCTCCTCAGTCAAGGGTTTCCTCCACAGGTCACCTCCACCTTGCTGCCCCCTTCCTCAATCCCTCCCCTGTCAGACTGGCCAAACCAGAGCAACAGCCCTCTGAGTCCTGAGGAGAACCAGCTGGCTGCTGAGTTGCTGAGGGCAGAGCCCCTGAGACACCATCATCCTGAAGTTATGCTGCTGTTATGATGCCAGGGGTGGGAATGAAGGTGGAACCAGCAGAAATGTGCCAGGAAGGCATTTTGACTATGAGGAGGAAACAAAAAATACCCAGGCAATCAGTTTGTGGATGTAGCAATCAGTTTGTGGATGTAGCAATCAGTTTGTATATGTAGCCCAGATGTTTTAATCCATGACCTGGAGAACAACTCTGGCAGGGACCCCAGCCACAGATTTAACCTGTTTCAGGAATGAGCTGTTTCAGGAATAAGGATGCTTCTTATGGGCAGAGGACTCATGCATTGTTGGAAGAATATCTTGCTCTGTTGTGTCATTATGGGTATTTTGGCTGGGTTAAGGGACCCCCATGGCTTGGATCAACTGAACTGTGATTTAGTAGTGGTGTTAAGCTTTGCTGAAATACCAGATCCAGCCACCTGTGAGCCAGGTGTTCATGTTGTAAGGCAGTTCAAAATGCTCCCTTAAAACTCCCATGATCTCATCCAGGTCCCCCTGGAAATGGGAACTAAATGTGATGGAACGTGGGTGTGCTTGAATTTGCCATTCAAATGTTATCTGACACATAATTCTCCCTGAAGCCCAGAAACCATTATCCGCATTTTGCAGATAAGGCCACTGAGGCTCAGGGCAGTGAAGCAAACTGCTCAGGGTCACTTACCTGCTCAGGAGTAGAGCTAGAATTCAGGCCCAAGTTCATGAGAATAAAAAACTGTGTCTTCCCCTCCATACACCCACCTAAACCACCAAACCATAACTTAGAAAAAAAAAGAAAACCATTTCCGGAACATAATAAGGAAAAAGCCACTGTCCCATAGTTGACTAGGCTTAGATCAGTTTGGAACATCTATTCAACAGTTCTGTCAAACTAGTTTGTACTCATATCCAGGCAGCTACTTGTGAATATGGTTACACGATGATAATGATGAGGAATGATGTTGGTGATGGCAGCAGCAATGACTCCTTTTATTTCCTGTACCCGTCACTTGGATGTTCACACTGACCCTTGTCATTCTTTCAACAAGCCATGGGTTTTGTGTTGTAAGGCAAACACACATAGACATGCAAATCCTGCCAAAGTATCCAAGCATGCACAGCCAGAACATGGCAGGCCTGAGGAGTGGCCTCAGGTCCCTGACTCCAGAGCCTGCTTGGAACCACAGCTCTGCACATCATCTAACACAGAGTACTGGTAAAAGAAAACAGACATTGGAAATCCGCCACAAGCTCCCACTGCCCTGATGGCCATTCTGAGATTTACATATTGTATTCTGCAAGGTTCAGATGTATTTAGACACTTTGTGTTAATCACAACCTGTCACACTTTATCTGAGCTGTTCATTGTCAGCCAGCAGATGCAGACTTCAGGACTCAGGCATTCTCTGCTTTATATCATTGTTTTTTATTACACAACCGTCACAGTAATAGATGAGCTCTATAGCGAGCAAAAGGCCATTTTTATGGAATTGAAGATAATACAGGTGCTCAGCCTAAATTAAATGGGTATTTGCCTCAGTCTTTTTGGTTGTCTGTCATCACGGGCTCCCATACAGCTCAGTCGTCAGTCATGGCTAAAATGACAGTGTCCAACAGGAAATGAAGAAAGAGCAGAACTGAATTCTGCTCACGGCCCACAGATTCTCAAACTCCCAAACCTGGGCTCTAGATCTGCCCATGACTTGCTTCCCTGAGTGGAACAGAGCTGCCCACTTGGCTACCCGATTCCTCACCTCATGATCAGAGGCCAGGAGTAGAGTTGATGAGTGCCCGCCGTGTGCCAACCATGTTGGCAGCAGCTGCACATACCAAGAGCATTGTATTTCTGCTGTCCTTGACAACAGGCTTTTAGACAAGAAGAATTGTAAGTTCTTATTAGCAAAGTTTCACACAGTCTCAACTCTTATCTCACTAGAATCAAAGTGGGAGCCAGTTACCAAGACCAGGAAGTTTAACTTTTAGTTGGCAATTTGGGAACTTTACTTTCACTGAGATGAGATCATCCTTCTTGATTCTGCCTTTTACCAATCTGTGCTCCAGAGGGGCTCTCTGCTGTAGGATGAGGCAAGGAGCCAGGAGAGAAAAGGTCAAAAGCAGGTGGAAACTCACTGCACTTGCTCCTCCCCTCTTAGAGATTCTTGGTGGAAGCTGACATATCAAAACCTCTGAGGAGACCTGCAGTGTGACCACCCAGTAGATTTGTTTTCTCTGGTGTTGCCCAACCTTATTTGGGTACCCAAATCTTTTGCAGAATGGAAGTTCATGTGGCTCTAAAGCCACATTCTCCCAAGTGTCCATGGCCCCTGGATTCTGGGATCATGAAAATGAAGAAGACAGCACTCAGACAGAGGCCAGCGGAATTGGGGAATTGCAAGGAATTCCATTGACTTCATGGCACCCCACCTCCTTCTTGAGAGTCCCGGAACATACTGACCCAGAAAGGTTTTCACAGTGATCCAGGATGAAAACAAATGCCCACAGTCTCCTCCAGCAGTTAGTTCCAACCTGCTTCTAACTGGCACTGTCATGATGACATGAAGTTGGGGAGGAGGAGGCAAAGCTTACCAAGAGAGACTGAATCCCTCTCCTGTTAGGTCTCATCTCTTCTTTTAATATTGCATGCAGGCCACGGCAATGTTCCTCAGAACGTTTACTAGATTTCAGAATACTGAGTTTATAGGTAGATGGTGACATGCATTCTTTACCTTCCTCACCCATATTTACAGAGGCCTGAAGTCCCAACCTCTAGAGAGGAGTTTGATTAACAAAAATATTCTAAGGCAATTAAAAGAAAGGGAAGCTGCTGGAGCCATCAGAATCATCCTGGCAGGGATTAAAGATGGGAGGAAAGTTTAAGAATTTTCTGCTTCCTCTGAGTTTACTGCTAATTCTATTTCAACTTCTGATTTCTGCTGGATTAATAACATTAAATCTCAACAAATACCTGCTGAACCCTGACAGAGCACAAATGTTTCATAGAACCCAGTTTGGCGAATGTTATCTTACCTTATCCAGGACGTGTTTAAATGTGGAATGTTAAGGATTCTTTGAATATTTAAAATTATTTTTATTCCCCAAGTAATACACAGGACTTAATCCTCCTTTTAAAAAATGAAAGTGTTGATAACCCTATATGCAAAACAGAAAAAGAGACACAGAAGTACAGAACAGACTTTTGAACTCTGTGGGATGTTTCGAAGGAACAGCATGTATATTATCTATAGTGAAACAGATCACCAGCCCAGGTGGGATGCATGAGACAAGTACTCGGGCCTGGTGCACTGGGAAGACCCAGAGGAATCGGGTGGAGAGGGAGGTGGGAGGGGGGATCGGGAGGGGGAATACATGTAACTCTATGGCTGATTCATGTCAATGTATGACAAAACCCACTGAAGTGTTGTGATGTAATTAGCCTCCAACTAATAAAAAAAAAAAAAAAATGCTAAATAAAAAAAAAAAAAAAATGAAAGTGTTGCCAATAAAGCTAAGATCCCCTTTGGCCAGTCTCCTTACTCCCAGTCCCATCCATCTCCCTTGTCTCAGAGGAAACGAGAGTGTTTTGTCCCCTATTTGTACATATACGGCACACCTATACACTTGTATGCACACAGTTATTTATAATTTTTATAAAATATATAATATAGAGTTGGATTTTTTTATAGTAATGGTATCATATGTTTCCACCTTGGTTTTTTTTTAGTGCAAAATGTGGACCTAGAGGTTATTTCCACAGTGGGACTGTTCTAGGATATTCAGTGCTGAGCATCCTTGTCTATGGTCCCCTGGGCACAATCAAGGGCTCACTGGGGTAGATTCCTAGAGATGTTACTGCTGGGTCATGGGTCACAAATTTATTTTTAAATGGTGTTACCAAGCTGTGAGCAAAGCATTCTTATTTGCAAGAGGGTCAAGGGAAGGGCTCTCCACAGGGACTCAAGAAAGTCAAAAAGGAGATGAAGGATGTGGATGTATTAGCTGATTTTGAAAATTCTCTGAGATTTTTTTTTCATGCCAATAGCCCCTCAAACCAATTCACTGTCAAGATTAAAGCTATGGTGACTTTTTCTCAATCCAAAGGCTGCCTTCTGCCTTTCTGGGCTTTCCTCTTTCCTTAAAGGCTCTCCTTGGTATTCTTCTTAAGTTGGTATCTTGATCTAACCTGCTGTAGACTAAGTGTGTGTACACACATGTGGGTGAGGAAGACAGACATGTATTATCATTGAATGTTTACCGTTAAATTGAAACATGACATTGAATTATGTTTGAGGGAAACTAAAGAATTCTTATTTAGTAAGAAAGAAGTGGATAAGTGACAGCCAATCCACATACTGTTAAATTGAGTAAAAAGAAAAAAAAAGAATATGCATGTCACAATTATGAATTTTCACAGAAGATAGATTTGCCCTGAAGAGCAGTAGGATGTTTACAAGGAAGAAATTAGTAACCTATTTGTAATCAATTAGGTTTTCTAAACTCAAGAACATTTAAACCTCAGACTTTAAATTTTTAAATCTAAATTAAAATTTTTAACTCTATAGATAATTGTAAGCCCACCACTCATGATACTTGTCTCTTGCAAAATGTAGGCACAGAGGTCTTATGATGATGATATTATGGAACTTTAAAAAATGGGTAAGCAAAAGATAGACATCTATAGGTGCTAAAGGTTCAAGGAGACCAAGAAGGAGTAATGCCTCCTCTTTAATAATACAGTTCTTTCTGTCCACCCGCCTCCCATACCACCCCTTCCACTCCCAACTCCCCCCACAACTCTGATCCCAAACTAAAATGAAGGAGTAGAATTGTGACATAAGCGTGTATCACTGAAATTAGAGCAGGGGACTTTTTGCAATTATACCTTGGAGTATAATTTCCTAGAGGATGGAAACTTTTAAGATTTGGTAATAGAAGTCAAAGAGGTAGGAACAATGGTTTATGACTTTTTTACTTTCAGCTGAGAGTATTGTTTGTGGTCTATGCTTTGGCACACCCAGCCAGCAAGGATGGCAAATGGTATAATTTAAGGGGCACCAAAGGGCCTAAAGTATGACAACATATCAGTGTCTGAAATTCCCGCCATTAACCTCACCACCTAAGGGCCTCATAGAGACATGCTCATGTTTTTTTAGTATTAGTCTTTAATTTTTAATTAATACATACACAAGATTATAAAGAAAAATATTTAACTTTAAAGAAGCTATATGATTAAAGCTAAAATTCTTTCTTCACTTTCTTCAGCCTGGAGTTCCATACTTTAAAAGCTACCACTGACCTTTCATAAACCATATATCCTTTCAGAAATCAGATAATGTATAAAGATAGATATATAGACAGACGTATAAATGTTAGTGGTAACTTAAAATAGTGCATAAAAGCCCTTCAAGCAAATAATATCATCTTATCTATACTGTCTATACCTTACTTTTTCACTTAATACATTTTGGACATCTTTCTAAGTCAATACTTTTTTATCTCCCACATTCTTTTAAGCAGCTGCATGGTATGTCAGAGGTCCATAGACCGTAACTTAGAAATCTGGTCCCCTGCTTATAGGCATCAAAATACTTTTAATTACTTTGCTATTATAAATAATATGGAAATCAACATCCTCAAGTATATGTAATTGTATCTAGAGCTGAGTATGTTTCTAAAATTATTCTCAAACAGTGGCATTCCTAGAGCAAGAAAATATGCATTTTAAACTCATAAACATTACCAAGTTTTTTTAAACGTTTATACCAATGGTGTTGGAAAAGGCAATGGCAACCCACTCCAGTACTCTTGCCTGGAAAATCCCATGGACGGAGGAGCCTGGTAGGCTGCAGTCCGTGGGGTCTCAAAGAGTCAGACACGACTGGGCGACTTCACTTTCACTTTTCACTTTCATGCATTGGAGAAGGAAATGGCAACCCACTCCAGTGTTCTTGCCTGGAGAATCCCAGGGACGGGGGAGCCTGGTGGGCTGCCTTCTATGGGGTTGCACAGAGTCAGAAACGACTGAAGCAACTTAGCAGCAGCAGCAGCAGCATACCAATGGTATACAAAAGTACCAATATATCCCTGCATCTTCGCTGATACTGAGTTTCATCAAGCATTGTATTTATTGTCAAGTTAGTGGAAATGACTTTGTTTGATACTTTTTTATCAATCTCGTGAGGTGTGTTGCTTTGCTTTGTGTTCCATTATGATGAGGTTGAACATCTTTTCATGATTATTAGTTACTTTTTTCCCATGAGCCTCTTGTTTGTAATTTTTGCTCATTTTGAAATTTTTCTGTTTTGTACAGTGTAAGCTATCTCTATACAAAGATAACCTTAGTCCTGTGTGCAGCAAATTTGTATTCCTAGTTTATTTATTTTTTTTACTTTATGGTATTTTTATACTACAGAAGTATTTCATTTGTGTGGTTTTCCTTTATAAATGCTGGGATATATTCATTTTAGTCAGATATTTGATGATATCTTCTTGTGACTTCTGATACTGGAATCAGAATGTTGTGATTATTAAATCAAAATCAAGAATTCAGAATCCTCAAATCATGTGATTCTTAGCCCAAATTTGATACTTTTACTGACTCATATTTTAGTTAACATCTATGTATGTGTGTCTGTGTGCATATTAATCTCTCCAACTATATGAAAAACAACTTGGATGGCTGAAGGAATGAATTGCTTTTTTACATTCCCCATTCCACAGTGTCCAGTATCTAGAAAGGGAAAAAATTTAAACCTGGGGGAATTTAAAATGAGAATACTGCCAAGAAGAGTAGTACAGGAATCTAAAAAGTTATAGGTCCAAATTGACACACTGGCCCAAAGAAGTAAGATTTCCCCAAAGTAGGTAGGAATGAGTCCAAGACAACCCAGCCTTCTTTCTCCTTCTGCCTAGAGTAGAGGTCATTCTTAGTTTTTCAAGATCTTGCTCCACCTACCTTCCTGACTTCTCTTGTACTATTCTTTCCCTTATTCATTTTATCCTACTACTCTTGGCTTTTTAGATGTGATTCAAATATTCAAGTTACCTGTCACTTAGGGCCTTTGCCTGGTACGTTCTTCTCCTTGACTTTCATGTTCCTAACTCCTTCTTGTCATTCACACCTGTGGCAGGTTAGATTTTCCAAAGATGGCCACACCACTATATATCCTACAATGTACGGATGACCTGCCTCCTTCAAGAGATGGGGGTCTCTGTTGCTCCCTGTTGGTCTTTTTAGTCATCTTAACCAATAGAGCACAGCAGAAGAGACTTCCAAAGCTGGGCCACAAGAAATGATAGTGCTTCCCCCCGGCTTGCTCACTCACTGTCCTGGGACACTCACCCTTGGAACGCAGCCACCGTATTGTAAGGAGACCAGAACATGTAGAGAGACCCTGTGCAGGTGTGCTGGCCAGTAGACCCAGTTAAGCACCCAGCAACCACCAGATATGTGATTGAGCAAACCCTGAAGTGGTTCCAAACCCAGACTTTGGGTCCTCCAGCTTGGCCCCAGACATTATGAGGCAGAAACAAGCTGTCTCCCCTGTGCCTTCTGAAGATCCCTGACCCAGAGAATCCATGTGTGCAATAAGCTGTTGTTTTAAAGCTACTGAGTCCATGGTACTTCAGTATGCAGCCATAGTAGCTGAAATAAGACCTCAGCTTAAATGACCTCAGAGCAGTATTCTCTGGCCACCCAGTCAGTCTAAAGCAGTAACCCAGTTATCTCATCACCTTCTTTAATAAAATTAAATGATGCATGGCACACTCTTATTTGGTTGGCTTGCTTGTTGTCTGTCTCCCTCTACTAGAAAGTAAACCCCATGTGTGCAAGGACCTTATCTTTCTCATCCACCTCAAAGTCCTCAACACCCACAACAGTGTCTGGTTGTAGGTAGGTGATCAACAAATATTTGCTAAGTTAATAATCGAATGAATGAAACGTTCCTAGGTAAATAGATTCCTCCATTAGACCTTATTTTTCCTACTTGATATAACAAACTTTTACTGAGAACTTCCTCTGTTCTTAGGGGATATGTTATGATTTCCTATTCTGTGGCTAGAAGTGTGCTTCAAAGAGTGATTTAATGCTAATAGAAGTAAAAATAGTCATAAACATAGCAATTCACATAATTAAATTTTTTAAATTGGGTTTAGAAATGACAGAAGTAGGGAAGAATAAAATAAAGGGAAATAAGGCAAGATCTTTGAACATTAAGAAAGGAAAATAAACAGAGCTTGCCAAAGAAACTGATAGTTTTCAGTCACTGCACAACAGAACACTACCATTTTTATATGATTTGCAATTCCCTAAAAACAACTCAATGCTTTTTTATTTATTCAAAGAACACCACCATGTTGGTCAGAGAATTCACTGGACAATATGGGGAAAGTAAACTCCTTGAAATCTGATTCTTTCTGGCCAGGTAGGATGGTAACCAAAAGCTTCCTTTCTCTCTCACTTAACATTCTTTGCCCAAAAGAGGTTGGAACCAGTGACCAAACCAATAGAAGAGTGAGAAAATCTATAGTGCATGCATAGATCTCAGGCTTTTAAAAAAGTTTAAGTCTAGAGTGCTCTTAGAAATTGTTCATGAAGCAAGTCTGGTTTAGCCAAATACTTGGAAGTTTCTTCCTAAGACAGTGAATTTTCTTCCATTGGACAAGTATATTTACATTTTTTTTTTCAAAATCAAAACCACCTTTGCTGTTTTATAAAATGCTGGAGCCAATTTAACAGTTCCATTGGCCTTAGAGAAAATATTAAAATATCATAAGGGAGCATAGAACAGAGTATTATGAAGAGTTGCTAGGGTAAATATGTATTTTTTATGACATCCTTGGGAAAATGAACACCTAGCAGCCATAAACCTGCAACTTGTTTGTATCTGTTATAACTTACAACTTATAGTGATGACTTCTTGTCACTAAAAATGTTGAAAGTTCCTTGGCTAGACAAAGCGTAGGAGATGAGGCATGGCCTGTTTGAAGTTAACTGTCCTTCTAGAATAATCATATAGTGCATAACAGATAATACTTTCCAGAGGATGCTAGGGTTGAAATGTGAGATGCTGTAATCCTCTTCATCCCTTACCATCCAACAATTAACTATTATTCCATGGCCTTTCATTATGTACTCACAGAAATACCCATGTTGATATTACAGTTGACCTTTGAACAACACTGGGCTTAGGGGTTCTGATTCTCTTAACAGTAGAAAATCTGTTTATAGTTTATAGTAGGCCATCAGTATTCAAGGTCCCTCCATATCCTCAGGTCAGCATCCACAGATTCAGTCATCTGCAAATTGTTGGAGAAGACTCTTGAGAGTCCCTTGGACTGCAGGGAGATCAAACCAGTCAATCCTAAAGGTAATCAGTCTTGAATATTCATTGGAAGGACTGATGCTGAAGCTCCAATACTTTGGCCACCTGATGCTGAGAACTGACTCATTGGAAAAGACCCTGATGCTGGGAAAGATTGAAGGCAGGAGAAGGGGACGACAGAGGATGAGATGGTTGGATGGCATCACTGACTCGATGGACATGATTTTGAACAAGCTCCAGGAGTTGGTGATGGACAGGGAAGCCTGATGTGCTGCAGTCAATGGGGTCGCAAAGAGTCAGACATGACTGAGCGACTGAACTGAACTGATAGTATTTACTGCTGAAAAATTCTGTGTGTAAGTGGACTCACAGTTTAAATCCATGTTGTTTAAGAGTCAGGTATACTTACAACCACCTATGCCTTTTCTTCTGATTTGGTACCTGTTCTGTAACTTTTTTCATGAATTTCAATTTAGGTAAAATTCTTCATAACCCTCTTTTCAAATACCAGTTGAGAAAAGTGAATTCAAAGATTATAAAGTAAAATTGCTTACCCCTTCCTCTCTATCATCTTCTGTTAAGTCAGAAGGCAGCTGGGGCTCTGACCTGAAAACAAAGCTATAACCAATCTTTAGACCAAGTCTTAATGAGACTAAAACTATGGATTCAGCTCTGCACATGGGTTAATTGTACTTACTTTGCAAGATGCCAGAATTCCTCTAGTCTTTTTATATGTCCTTGAAAAAGCAATTAAATGAGGAGAATGTAAAAATTCGTCAAAAAACAGCAAATGTCCTCTAAACAGCCTTTGGAAATTTGTGCTCCAACCTGAATTTACTGTCTTAGCTTAAGCCAGGTCCCTATTCCCTCTTATGAGTTGAATGTCAAACAGATGGCTGCTGCATAGGAGTTAACCCAGTTGCTGCCTTCCCAACCTTGGAGCTTACCTTCCAGCAAGGAGACTAACTGAAAGCTCGTAAGATACTTTTACTCAGGAAGTCAATTCACAGACTAGATTTTCTGCCTTCAAACTTAATGTTCCTTATGTGAGCTATTGCTTTTAGCCCAACCATCCCTGACTGTTTCTTAATTTTCCCTTCCAGTTCTTATGCCTGTTCTATTTTTACAGCATAATTATTAGGAAAAACTTGTTCCAGGAACAATCAGAAAATAATCCAAACCCAATCAGTTGAATAACCACAATCATCATCATCATCCTTATAAGATGGTGGCAAAGGTCAACTTGATTTTAATAAACAGATTCCAGCAATTCTTGAACCTTCTTTCTGAGTTAAATTCAAACTGAAAATTTTACATTCTTTTTATTCCTTTTACCAAACTCCATATCCTAACTGAATAAAATAAGCTTTCAGGAGTGATTTTTTTTTTAATGATTTAAATGGCAAGTTTAAAAATCAAATGGTTCTGATACAACACTTAATTGATGCATTAACTGTCAGTGAATATACCACATGGATGAAAATCTTCCTGAAATGCATGTGGGTGTGTCTGAGGGTAGAGCACTTGGGGCAAAAGACTTTCCAGGCTTTTCTAAAATCCATATATTTGCAAAATTCACTTGTTGCATTTTAAAAACTGATTCCAAATCTAGCCTATTTCAAGGTCAAAGAACTTTTGATCTTTTTTAGGCACCTTCCTTCTTTGTTTCTGTACAAGTACTTTCTTTCTTTCTTTTTTTTCTTCTTTTTCATGTTCCTCAGTGAGAGAAAATGTCCAGCTTCAGAAATAAGAAGCTTATCCATACTCTCAAATCTACAAGCAAAGCAGCAGGCTGAGGAAAAGAGAAATTGAAATTCATTTCCAATGGAGTAGCTGATATTGGGCTACCCTGTTCAACTCTAGCAGCCCACCATTGCTCTGGAAATTTTTTGTAGTCATCCTATCAATTCATATGGCGTTTGGGGTTGAGTCTTTTCTCCTGAACTGCTATCAAGCCAAATTTCCCCAATCCTACAGTGGAAACCATCACTGAATTTTGAATTTAAATACAGGTCTATATTGTTATCCTCATTAGCCTTCATCTTGTTGGTTTTGATTCGTTGCTTTAGTGCATTAAGATTATTCTGAATCCTAACTCAGTCAGACATTAGGAGGAGATTACATTTTACAAGGAGATTTGAGTCTAATATCCATGCATTTAGTGTTTAGTCGGTTATCAGTGATATTCTAGATAAGACTCAGAATCCTTCTCAGTGTTCCAGTGCCTGCTACTAATCATTCTCAGTTGGCATTTGAGAGCATATCTATTCACTGTGCCTGATTTGGGTATTCACCTTTCTCTTCATTGGAATTATTCATAAATAGGCAGTCAAGATTACAGTCTTTAGTAACCTACGTCTCTTGATTTAGATTTCTTGGACTTTCTGCCATAACAAGGCTGCTTCAGGTCATTTGAAATCTATCTCCAAAACCTGGGACACACAGCTGAGTCCTTTGAATCACCTAGTTTTAATGGCAGGTTCACCTTCTCCCAGGTTCTTATCCTTTCCACATCACCAATCAGTGGTCATTTGCTCATTGGAAAAACAGTGGGAACTTCTTGTGGGGTTTTCCCCCATATTTTTTGACTGATAAAGCCCAAGCAAATCAAATACTTGTCAAGAAAAAATAAAAAGCAGTAGACATTCATTACTGTTTCTATTGACAGAAGGCTAGGTGAAAAACATGAAAAATACTTTCCTACCCAGAGACTATATAGACCAAAGACAAGAGAGGACTCTGTTTTATATTCCATCCAAGAGTCTTATCCATTGCATTATCAACATCTGTGAGATAGCTCTTGCTTTCTTATGTTCCACTGTCAACTTGATCTTGTTCATCACCTCTAAGTATTTGTATACAGACAGTAAATTTAGTGAAGGTGGGAATTTTGACTTAGCTCCACAATCCAAGACTGAGTGTGGTACCTAGTATATACTAGACTGCCAGTAGTGGTTTGAATGAATGAAGGAACATGAGCGTTACACAATTATTTATTTTTTTCTGAGTAGTATTAACTTTTTCCTATGTTACAGTTTTATATAAAAGAAATTTGAATAAAAATGAACAAGTTTCTATGTTTCAGTTCAATAGCTCAGTTGTGTCTTACTCTTTGCAACCCAGTGGACTGTAGCACGCCAGGTTTCCTTATCCATCAGCAACTCCCGGAGCTTGCTCACACTCATGTCCATCAAGTTGGTGATGTAATCCAACCACCTCATCCTCTGTCGTCCCCTTCTCCTCCCACCTTCAATCTTTCCCAGCATCAGGGTCTTTCCCAATGAGTCAGTTCTTTGCATCAGGTGGCCAAAGTATTGGAGCTTCAGCATGAGTCCTTCCAATGAATATTCAGGACTGATTTCCCTTAGGATTGACTGGTTTGATCTCCTTTTTGTTCAAGGGATTCTCAAGAGTCTTCCCCAAAATCACAGTTCAAAAGCATCAATTCTTCAGCACTCAGCCTTCTTTATGGTCTAACTGTCACATCCACACATGACTACCGGAAAAACCATAGCTTTGACTAGAGGGACCTTTGTCGGCAAAGTAATGTCTCTGCTTTTTAATACACTGTGTTGGTTTGTCATAGCTTTTCTTCCAAGGAGCAAGCATCTTTTAATTTCATGGCTGCAGTCACCATCTGCAGTGATTTTGGAGCCCAAGAAAATAAAGTCTGTCACTGTTTCCATTGTTTCCCCATCTATTTGCCATGAAGTGATGGGACTGGATGCCGTGATCTTGGTTTTCTGAATGTTGAGTTTTAAGCCAGCTTTTTCACTCTCCTCTTTCACTTTCATCAAGAGGCTCTTTAGTTCCTGTTCACTTTCTGCCATAATGGTGGTGTCATTTGCATATCTGAAGTTTTCATGTTTCTCCCGGCAATCCTGATTCCAGCTTGTGCTTCATCCAGCCCAGTATTTCACATGATGTACTCTGCAAAGAAGTTAAATAAGCAGAGTGACAATATACAGCCTTGACCTACTCCTTTCCCAATTTGGAACCAGTCTGTTGTTCCATGTCCAGTTCTAACTCTTGCTTCTTGACCTGTATACAGATGTCTCAGGAGGCATGTAAGGTGGTTTGCTGCTTATCAAACTTAATTTTCTGGATTTGTTGAATCAGAAAGATTTACTTTGAAATCAAAGATTGGAGTTACTTATTTTCAGTTTCTCTCATCTCCTTTCATCTCTCTTCACCTTGAAACACACACACACACACACACACACACACACAATGGAAGCGGTTTAGTGAGTATGTCAGAGTACTTTGTTCAGTAACAGAAATGGAACTATCCAGACTGTCCCTTGGATCCCTCTCATGTACAAGAATATTTTTGGGCTAAATGGATGGTATGTGTTAGGCCAGAGCTCTGGATCAAAGAAGAGCAAAATGCTTCCCATAAAAATACAATCATCAGATTAATCTTGCTTAGCCAGGTACCAGTCCAGCTAACCATCCATTGACAATCTTATAACTGTCTGCATTCATCCACGACAAACAAAGCAGTGCCTGATTCCAAAGGAAGACAAGGGGAAAATGAAGTATTTCTGTCTCATTTACTTTTCAAACAAAAGACAAAAAGTAAGCTAGGATGCAATATGAAAAGCACAGGTTTAGTAAGATCACAGAAGCTAAGTCACTTTGGGTACAAAGTGTATATTTTTGAGTGTACCTGGTGCTTTCAAATCAGGACATTATAATAACTGAAAATTATAGGTCAGTGATGGAACCTCATGGTTAAGAGTACAGCCTTTGAGGTTTAGCAGAACTGAGTTTGAGTTCCTGTTTTGTCACTTTCTTTCTGTGTGCCTTGAACTAATTATTTAATTTCTCTGTGCCTCAATTTCCTCAGCTGTAAAGGGGACACTAGTAGTTTCTATAATATTTTAAAGGATGGGTATAAAAATTAAATGAGATAACCCAGATAGAGTCCTCCCAGACTGCCTGGCACAGAGAAACAATGAATGTTTGTTATTATAGTTATGTGTCTTACATTAATCCGAGAGGAATTAATTTAGTAGGAAGGTTGATAGATTGACTAGAAATAGCACAGAAGTGTCTTATCGCTGAGAACATAGCCTTTCTGAGAAATCAGCTGCCCAGCAAGGCCAGTAGCTTAATTACAATTCATTTTACATGAAAGGGAGACAAATACACCATTGTAAGAATTGGGATGGAGAATTGCTAATGAGGATTGAGACAGTGGTTTGAGGAAGAAATAAAGGCCAGTCAATCTATTTGCTGTGGACAGAACTTCTGGCCAGTGGCCCGGAACAAGAACATATATCTGAAAATCTTCATGACTCCCTCTAAAAGCTGAATCGGAGTCCTTAGAAACTAGGCCTTTGGTAGCCAACCAGGGGTGCCCTGGGAACTGACGAACACCCCTTCTACAACATGCTGTGAGGGAGGGTCATGAGGCACGTTGCACCAGGGGGTCTCTGGGGTGCCTGAGATAGGGGTCCAAAGTAGCAGTCTTGCTGGTAGAAGCTGACCCCACTTTCATGAATTCCTTTCATTTGAGATCCCCCAGAGACCTCCATCTGGCCTCATGGAGCTCACAGCTTAGTGAGAGGGTGGCTGGGTTAGAGCAACAGTACAGAGTGATGGGTACCCTGGCAGGGATACACGCGGGGTATTTGTGGAGCTCAGCAAGAACCATGTAGCCAGTTTTCTTGGAGAAAATATCTCAGATGGGACATGAAGAATGAATACAGTTAGAAAGACAGTAGGGCTCACAGTTGGGGAAGAGGAGAGAGGAAAGCATGGGCAAAGGGCCAGATGAGGAGCAAGAGTGTGGCATATTTGAAGGATTAAAAAATGGTCTGTGCAGCTGCAGCGGGGAGCACATTCATTTTGGTGATGGATATCCAACATTAATTTGCACTTACTCTGTGCCAGGCCCTGTGACAAGCAGACCCATTATGAGTATTGGCTCATTAAATCTGCACAGCAACCCTCTGAGCTAGAGACTGTGGTTCACCTCGTGTTACTGAAGGGGAAACTGTGAATCCGGAAGGTTAGGATTCATGATATTAAACCTGAACCAAAGATCCCACCTTTTGTAAGTAAGCTGAGATTTCTACCTAGGCTTTCTGGCATGCACACTCACACTGTTAGCCACTGTACTTCCCCGAAGGCATGGGTTCCTGACACCACAGGCTCCCCACCCCAAGGGTGTCCAGATACAGAGGATTAGAGAGTGCATTTGTGTAGAAATTTATGCCTGTGACTGGCCTGAAGTTAAATTGAAATAGTCCACCCTCCCACCCCCAAATCTCTCCAAATATGTTTCTGAATGATAGAAAGTATGAACACAAGTTTTTAATTCTACACAAGTTTTACTTCTGCAGACTGGAGTTCCTGCAAAGTCTTGATTGAGACTATTTTTAAACACTTTGGGTTTAAAAAAAAATGCCTCATCTGAGAGGGTTATTCTATCTGGGACTCAGGCAGAGTTTCTGAGTGTGCCCAAGGCTGGAGTTCTATCCATATCCCAAAGGAAGGAGCTTCCAGGTAGCCCTGTGAGAAAGAAGAAAAGTCACTATTTAAATAAAGTCACTATTTAAAGTCACTATTTAACTTTTCTACACTATACAGTAGCCAACTAGAATACTGGCCACTGGTGGAGTCCAACAGCACCTAACACATACCTTACTATGCAGGAGATGACCAAAGAAATGTTGGGAATGAGTAGATAAGAGCTTGAATAAATGAGAGAAGTTTTTGTTATTTGTTTCTCAGCTTTCTCCTTTCTGTTGATGTATAATAGTGTAAAGGAGAAACATCTCTGACTAAGGTCAGAAGTTATAAGAATAGATACAACTTCTTTGACCACAAAAGTAATACCATTGTGAAAAGATTTTGCACACCCATGTTCATAGCACAATTATTCACAATAGGCAAAAGTGGAAGAAGCAATCCAAGTGTCCATTCATGGATGAATGGATAAATAAAAATATACATATGCAATGGAATATTGTTTAGCCTTAAAAAAGAAGGAAATTCTGACATACTGCATACATACTGCAACGGAGCTGAACCCTGAGGACATCATGCTAAGTGAAATAAGGCAGTAACAAAAGATAAATACTGTATGGTTCTACTTATTTGAAGTACCTAGAGTAGACAAATTCATAGAGACAGAAAGCATGGTGGTAATTGCCAGGTGTGGTGAGGGTTGGGAATAATACGAATTTATTGTCTAACAGGTACAGAGTTTCAGTTCTGCGAGATGAAAAAAGTCCTGGAGTTGGATGGTGGTGATGATTGAATAGCATTGTGAATGTACTCAATACCACTGAACTGGACATTTAAAATGGTTAAGATGTAAAAAACTGGAAATAGAACTGCCATATGACCCAGCAATCCCACTTCTGGGCATACACACTGAGGAAACCAGATCTGAAAGAGACACGTGCACCCCAATGTTCATCACAGCACTGTTTATAATAGCCAGGACATGGAAGCAACCTAGATGCCCATCAGCAGATGAATGGATAAGGAAGCTGTGGTACATATACACCATGGAATATTACTCAGCCATTAAAAAGAATTCATTTGAATCAGTTCTAATGAGATGGATGAAACTGGAGCCCCTTATACGAGTGAAGTAAGCCAGAAAGATAAAGAACATTACAGCATACTAACACATATATATGGAATTTAGAAAAATGGTAACGATAACCCTATATGCAAAACAGAAAAAGAGACACAGAAGTACAGAACAGACTTTTGAACTCTGTGGGAGAAGGTGAGGGTGGGATGTTTCGAAAGAACAGCATGTATATTATCTATGGTGAAACAGATCACCAGCCCAGGTGGGATGAATGAGACAAGTGCTCGGGCCTGGTGCACTGGGAAGACCCAGAGGAATCGGGTGGAGAGGGAGGTGGGAGGGGGGATCGGGATGGGGAATACGTGTAACTCTATGGCTGATTCATATCAATGTATGACAAAACCCACTGAAATGTTGTGAAGTAATTAGCCTCCAACTAATAAAAAAATTTAAAAAAAATAATAAAATGGTTAAGATGATAAATTTTATGTTATGTGTATTTTACCACAGTTGAGATTTTTTTGAATGAAGACAAGATATTTTCAGGCAAAATAATGCAAACTATTACACTTAAATCTATGATACTATTATAACATGCACTTTGTATAACATATGCATTAATTATCATCATAGCTAACATCTACTTCATACACTATTATAATGTAATGATAATCTAACAATGATAATAATTGCTATTATTCTTTTTGTTATGCAGTTGCTAAGTCATGTCTGACTCTCTTGTGACCCCTTGAACTGCAGCGCTCCAGGCTTCCCTCTCCTTCACTATCTCCCATATTTGCTCAAACTCCTGTCCATTGAGTTGGTGATGCTATTCAACCATCGCAACATCTGTTGCTCCGTTCTCCTCTTGCCCTCATTCTTTTCCAGAATCAGGGTCTTTTCTAATGAGTTGGCTCTTCGCTTCAGGTGACCAAAGTATTGGAGCTTCAGCTTCAGTCCTGCCAGTGAATATTCAGGGTTGATTTCCTTCAGGATTGCCTGGTTTGATCTCCTTGTTGTCCAAGGGACTCTTCAAGAGTCTCCTCCAGCACCAGAGTTTGAAAGCATCAGTTCTTCGATGCTCAGCCTTCTTTATAGTCCAACGGTCACATCCATACATGACTACTGGAAAAACCATAGCTTTGACTAGAGGGACCTTTGTCGGCAAAGTGATGTCTCTGCTTTTTAATACGCTATCTAGGTTTGTCATAGCTTTTCTTCCAAGGAGCAAGCATCTTTTAATTTCATGGCTGCAGTCACCATCTGCAGTGATTCTGGAGCCCAAGAAAATGAAATCTGTCACTCTTTCTACTTTTTCCCCATCTATTTGCCATGAAGTGATGGGACCAGATGCCATGATCTTCATTTTTTGAATGTTGAGTTTTCAGCCAGCTTTTCACTCTTCTCTTCCACCTTCATCAAGAGGCACTTTAATTCCTCTTTGCTTTCTGCCATTAAACTGGCGTATCAAAGATAGTTGATATTTCTCTGGGAAATCTTGACTCCCCAGCTTGTAAGTCATCCATCATGGCATTTTGCCTGATGTACCCTGCATATAAGTTAAATAAGCAGAGTTACAATATACAGCCTTGACATACTCCTTTCTCAATTTTGAACCAGTCCATTGTTCCATGTCTGGTTCTAACTGTTGCTTCTTGTCCTGCATACAGGTTTCTCAGGAGGCAGGTAAGGTGGTCTAGTATTTTTATCTTTTTAAAAATTTTCCAGTTTGTTGTGATCCACACAGTCAAAGGCTTTAGCATAATGAAGCAGAAGTAGATGTATTTTTTTTGGAATTCCCTTCCTTTTTCTATAATCCAGTGGATGTTGGCAATTTGAACTCTGATTCTTCTGCCTTTTCTAAATCCAGCTTGTACATCTGGAAGTTCTCGGTTCATGTACTGATGAAGCCTAGCTTGAAGGATTTTGAGCATAATCTTGCTAGCATGTGAAATGAGTGTAATTGTACAGTAATTTGAACATTCTTTGGCATTGCGTTTCTTTGGGATTGAAATGAAAACTGACCTTTTCCAGTCCTGTGGCCACTGCTGAGTTTTCCAAATTTGCTGGCACTTACTATGTGCCAAATTCTCTTCTAATTATTCTCTGCTTATATGCATATAATAATGCTGTGAGTCAGCTGCTATTATTTTTCCTATCTACAGATCAAGAAAGTGAGGTACACAGATGTTAAATAACTCTCAAAGGAGCACACGTAATAAATACAACTGTGATTAATCTAAAGTAATAGCTGAAGGGTGGTAGCTCCGTTGACATCTTAAGACTAGGCAAGGATGTAGATCAGACAAGCCAGAGGTCCTAGTAGGTTACAACCTCACCCCAAATTTCTTCAGCTACAGCTGATTAGTAATAATAATAGCAGTAAAAGGGGCTCCTGGATGCCTGTTACCACAGTAAGGAGTTTGGATGCATCATCTTATCTGATCTTCCCAACAACCATAGGAAGTAGCTGCCACTATTTTCCCCATTTTACAGATAAGGAAACGGTGGCATGGAGAGGTGACGAAGCTTGCCCAAGAACATACAATTAATAAGTGGTGGAGCCAGGATGTAAATCCATGCAATCTGAAGCTGAACTTTGTGTGTTGACCACAATGCCATTTCTTAAATTGTGACTGAGCTTTAACTTCCTGGTACTTTTCATGACAGTGATAATAACAGTTGATATTAACTGAATACTCACCATATATGGGGCTAAATGCTTCCACCGTGTTACTTCCTAAGTGCCCCAAAAGGACCCTGTGAGAAAGTTGCTGTTACTGGCTCTACGTTATAGGAGAAGAGAACATCCCAGGGCTTCCCCACTAGCAAGAGGTAGAAGCAGGATTCAAATCCAGGGGGTCTGACCCCGGTTTATAATCTGAAAGATGCCTCCCTACCTACTCAGAGTGGTGACCTTGCATCATTGCCAAGGAGAGTTGAAATGCATGTTCTTGGACCCTACTCCAGACTGAACCAATGAGAATCTGCCTTTTCATAAGCTGGCAGGTGATTTGTGTGTCAGTTGAAGTTTGGGAGATGCTGGATTGCATTTCACTCTTTTCCTGAAAGGCAACCCACAAGAATATAGTAGTAAACAGCCTAGACAAAGTCCTGCCTTCCGATAGCCACCGCACTGGTTGAGGGAGGTGAAACAGACCACAGATAAGGAAAGGATTTCAAAAGTGGCAAACCTGGGTTGCTTCTTAAGATGCAGTTTCTGGTCTTGCCCCAAGACTTACTGAGTGTGAGTCTTGTGGGTGGAATCTTGGGAATCTGCCTTTAACATGGTGATTCAGATGCTCTCTGAAGTTAGGGACCACTATTCCCCCTGGTAAAGTGCAGAGGAAGAATCAGAGGAGAACACCGGCATCTTTCCTACTTTTCTTATGGCCCCAGTCCTGAGGACCAGAGAGAAACATCTCCAACAGGCTAAACAACTGACAGTCAGACAATGAAGAATTGAATTTGGCCCCTCTCTGTGCATTAATTTAAAATATTGAAATTCAGCAATCCATTGATGCTACTTAATATGGTGCACAAGGCTGCAGGCACTCACAATTGACCCTGGGTGGTATTGACCTGTTCCTATGGAAACAGGTCTTGGTTCTGAGGCTGCCTTTGCCTGTCTGCTGTATAGCCCCAGCACCCTTGGGACAGCTCGAACATGACAGTGGCAGCCAGGACCTACGCAGACACTAACCATGCTGTGAGCATATCCAGCCAGGAACCAATTCTCATGTGACATGCTGACCCAATGCAAGGCTCCTAGGGTGTTCAGTTCAGTTCAGCCTTTCGGTCGTGTCTGACTCTTTGCAACCCCATGGACTATAGCCCGCCAGGCTTCCCTGTCCATCACCAGCTCCCAGAGCTTGCTCAAACTCATGTCCATCGAGTTGGTGATGCCATCCAACCATCTCATCCTCTGTCTCCTAAGGTGTCTCATACAGAAATATTTTATTAACAGCTCTGCTGCTCTCCTGCTACTGAGAACCACTAGCAGGCCTCAGTGGAAAGAACTAGGGAAAGAAATACAGGCAAATTGTTCCCAAGACTTGGAGTTTGAAAAGACAAAACAGAAGAATCAAGAGGAAAGGAATAATATAGGCAGCCTGCTTTTTTTCAAACAGTGATAATCTTGACCAACATGTAGAAAGGCTTACTATATGCTAAGCCCTGCATTAAGAACCAACATGCCTCATTTCATTCTCCCAATAATCCTGTGAAGTCATTATTATTTTAATTATCCCCATTTGACACAGAGATGCCAAGCTATCACTTTGGAGGAAGAGAGAGAAGAAAGGTAGCGGGGACAGAGGAAAAAAGGAAGGGGAAAGAAAGAAAAGAACAGAGGGAGGGGGAGGGAAAGGAGGGAGGAAAAGAGGGACAAAACTCTCAGCTTTCTTCAAAGATAGAAGGAAAAATGACCATGGAAGACCTAAAGCAAAAGAAATTTCCCTGAAGATCAGGAATAATGTGAATGCAAACTGACTTTTTACCTTAATTTGGAACAATGGACATACTTAAGCGATTGGCTTGTTTCATGTTCTATAAACTGAGACCAAAAAGTTGGCTGAATTTTAACCACCACCAAATAACACACACACACACACACACACACAGTGTTTGTTTTCCTAATTATGACTTCTTGGGAATGAATGGAAAATTTGGCAATCCGATTAACTGCGGCTTACAATAAACTAGCACTAAATGGGTGTTTTATATGCCCTTTGTTTCCCATTCTCCTTGGAAGATTGTCAAGGGTTTAATGAAACTAATACTTGGGGATTTAAATCTCTCATAACAAGAAACCAGAGCCTGTCCAACACTAACAACTGGAAGGAACTCAAGCTCTCTGAGCCTGTGGGATGTGTCAGGCACTGAGCTAAGTGCATTGTGTACTCTGTCTCACCAAATCTGCTCACCAAACTCACAATGAAGATATGATGCATAATTTTGTTTTACAGAGGTGGTAACTGAGGCTCAATAAGGCTGTGTAATTTGCCTAGATGTTGAGTCAAGGAGCTAGAAAGGGTACCTAGGCTGGGCTAATTGTTTTCAATGGCTTTACAGATAATGCCTCAGAAAGTCATCATCCCCCACTTAACAGAGAGATTTGACCTACACCCAGGGTGCCGGGGGAATGCCTGTGATTCCAGAATGTTATTAAGGAGTCATTGAGCCACTCAGTCACTCAGCCTTCTCTGCCCAGCTGCCATGGGAAGTTCACATTCCTACACAAGTCCACTGGGCATAGCAGGTGCCCCATAGGGCTGATGCCTTCATTCATTCAGTAGATTTTAACCAACTAACTGCCATATGCCAAGCACCAACCTGGGCATTTTACATGCTACTACTATTCTTTAATTCTCAAAAGAGCCCTAAGAAGCAAGTACCATTATTATCTCTATTTCATAGATGGGAAAAAAGAAAGTCAAAGCTGTTAACTGTAGCTGGAATTCTCACCAGGTCTGTCTGTTGATTCTGGAATTTTCTCTCTCAAGTGCTATGAAATAGTGTGCATGAAAAGATAGACACGATACCCATCCCATAGGATCTATCACAACAGCAGAAGAGATGTACAGTAAGCCACTGATTACCCAAATAATTATTTCCTACCATTATAGAGCATACTGGGGGCTTCCCTCATAGCTCAGTTGGTAAAGAATCTGCCTACAATGCAAGAGACCCAGGTTCAACCCCTGGGTCAGGAAGATCCCCTGGAAAAGGAAATGGCAACCAACCCAAGTATTCTTGCCTGGAGAATCTCATGGACAGAGGAGCCTGAGAGGCTACAGTCCATGGGGTCGCAAGAGTCAGGCACGACTTAGCAACTAAACCACCATACAGCATACTACCCAGTGGAAGTAGAGGACCCCCATACACGTGTTGACAGGAGGAGTTGACCTGAGGGAATCAGGGTATTTTCCCTGACAAAGTGATGGTTCAGTTGAGAACTGAAGTGAGAATGAGTTATTAACCAGGAGAGGAGAAAGGGGAAAACTATTTCAGAAAAAGGGGAATAACAATATATTTGAAGACCGCGACTTATTAAGAAATAGTAGTATATTGGAGGGGAAGAGGACAGAAGATACAAGAATCTATTGAAACAAGCACATAATGTCCTCATCCCTTCTCCTTGTCTGGAGACCAAGAGAGGAACTAGTCTCAGGCTGAATCCACCCACTGTCACATTCTTCACTCTGTACCCACTGCTGCCTAATACACATTCAGCACATTGTTAATGAATGAAAAAAGTGGGCAAATGTGTGAAAACTGTTTGATCCGATGTCAAACAAATATACTAGAGAGGGAAAAAAAATCCATAAAATCAGTTTTTTATATCAATATTCAATCTGTGGTTGGTTGAATCTGCTGTGAAGTTTATAAGGATTTTCGACTGTACCCCTAGTCCCCACCCCCCCACCATTGTTCAAGGATCAACTGTATATGAACTAATGAGGAAAGAATTTTGTTTAGTCGCTAAGTCACATCCAACTCTTGCGACCTCATGGATTGTAGCCTGCAAGGCTCCTCTGTTCATGGGATTTCCTAGCCAAGAATACTGGAGTGGGTTTCCATTTCCTAGTCTTTTCAACAAATGATGATAGAAAAACTGGAGTGTTACATACAAAAGAATGAAGTCACACCTCTCCTTTACATTATACACAAAATTAATTCAAAATAGATCACAGACTTGAATGTAAGTGCTGAAACTATAAAACTCTCAGAAGAAAACGTAAGTGCAAATCCTTGTGACATTAGAATAAGGAACAGTTTTTTACATATGGCGTCTAGAGGAATCTAAAATGGTGATGCCTCAAAAGACCCTATTAAGAAACCAGAAAACCAGCCCTCAGAATAGAAGAAATTATTTGCAAATCATATCCATCTAACAAGGAACTTGTATCCAGGTTATAAAGAACTTTTACAACTCAACAATTAAAAAACAAATAGCCCAGTTTTAAAGTGGACAAAAGTGGAAAGTGTTAGTCACTCACTTGTGTCCAACTCTTTGTTACCCCATGGGCTATAGCCCGCCAAGCTCCTCTGTCCATGGGATTTTCCAGGCAAGAATATGAAAGTGGGTTGCCATTTCCTTCTCCAGGGAGTTTTCCAGATGCAGGGTTCAAATTCATATCCCCTGCGTTAGCAGGCAGAGTGTTAACCACTGAGGAACCAGGGAAGATCACGCAAGTGGACAAAGGATTTTAATAGATATTTCTCCAAAGAAGATATACAGATGGCCAAAAGCATGAAGTAATGCTTAATATCATTAGTCATTAGGAACTAGAAAATCAAAACCTCAATGAGATGCTACTTCGTACTCATAAGGATGGCCATAAAAAAATAAATAAATAAATAACATATGTTGGGCAAAGATGTGAAGATTGAAATGTACATTGCTGGTGGGGATATAAAATGGTGAGCCACTTTGGAATACAGTTTGGCACTTCCTTAAGTTGGTAAACGTGGAGCTATCATGTGACTAAGCAATTCAACTCTAATGGAGAGAAATGAAATTATATGTCACATAAAAACTTATACACAGGGACTTTCCCAGTGGTCCAGTGGTTAAGACTCTGCACATCCACTGCAGGAGTCATGAGTTTCATCCCTGGTCAGGGAATTAAGATCCCACATGCCATGTGGCATGGCCAAAAAAGTAAAATAAAATAAACCTTGTATGCAGGTGTTCATAGAAGCATTATTTTTTAATCTATTTTTAATTGGAGGATAATTGCTTTACAATATTGTGTTGGTTTCTGCCATACATCAGCATGAATCAAGCTTAGGTATCCATATCTGCCCTCCCTCTTGAACTTCCCTCCTAACCTGCCAACCATCCCACACCTCTAAGTTGTCACAGAGCACAGGGTTGAGCCGCCGTGTTACACAGCAACTTCCCACTGGCTATCTATTTTACATGTGGTAATGTATAAGTTTCAATGCTACCCTCTCTATCTGTCCCACCCTCTCCTTCCCCCACTGTGTCCGCAAGTCTGTTCCCTATGTCTGTGTCTCCACTGCTGCCCTGCACATAAGTTCATCAGTACCTTCTTTCCAGATTCAATATATATGCATTAATATATGATGTTTGTTTTTCTCCTTCTGACTTACATCACTCTGTATAATAGGCTCTAGGTTTATCTACCTCATTAGAACTGACTCAAACATGTTCCCGTTTATGGCTGAGTAATATTCCATTGTATATATGTGCCATAACTTCTTTATCCATTCTTCTTTCAGTGGACATCTAGGTTGCTTCCATGTCCTAGCTGTTGTAAATAGTGCTGTAATGAACACTGGGATACATGTGTCTTTTTCAATTTTGGTTCCTTCAGGCTCCATGCCCAGTAGTGAGTTTGTTGGATCATACGGTAGTTTGAATAGGAATAGGTAGTATCCCTAGTTTTTTAAGGAATATCCGTACTGTTCTCCATAGTGGCTGTATCAATTTACATTCCCACCAACAATGCAAGAGGGTTCCCTTTCCTCCATACCCTTTGCAGCTTTTATTGTTTGTAGATTTTTTGATGATGGCCCTTCTGACTGGTAAGAGGTGGTATCATTGTAGTTTTGATTTGCATTTCTCTAATAATGAGTGATGTTGAACATCTTTTCAGGTGTTTATTAGCTTTGTGTATGTCTTCTTTGGAGAAATATCTGTTTAGGTCTGCCCACTTTTTGACTGGATTGTTTGTTTTTCTGGTATTGAGCTGCATGAGCTGCTTATATATTTTGGAATTCAATCCTTTGTCATTTGTTTCATTTACTATTATTTTCTCCTATTCTGAGGGTTGTCTTTTCACTCTATTTATAGTTTCCTTTGCTGTACAAAAGCTTTTAAGTTTAATTAGGTCACATTTGTTTATTTTTGTCTTTTATTTCCATTACTCTAGGAGGTGGGTTATAGAGGATCTTGCTGTGGTTTATATCAGGGATTGTTCTGCCTGTGTTTTCCTCTAAGAGCTTTACAATTTCTGGCCTTACACTTAAATCTTTAAACCATTTTGAGTTTATTTTTGTGTTCGGTATAAGGATATGTTCTAGTTTCATTCTTCTACACATAGCTGCTCAGTTTTCTCAGCACCACTTATTGAAGAGGCTGTCTTTTCTCCACTGTATATTCTCGCCTCCTCTATCAAAGATAATATGCCCATAGATGTATGGGCTTATCTCTGAGCTTTCTATTTGTTTCATTGATCTATATTTCTGTTTTTGTGCCAGTATAATACTGTCTGGATGACTATAACTTTGTAGTATAGCCTGAAGTCAGGAAGGTTGATTCCTTTAGCTCTATTTTTCTTTCTCAAGATGGCATAGAAACAGTATTCTTAACAGCCAAAGAGTGGAAATAATCTAAATGTTCATCAGCTGATGAATGGATAAATAAAATATATTCTATCCATGTACACTTGTCCCTCAGTATCCATGGGAGATTGGTTCCAAGAACCCCAGCAGATACCAAAATTCTGGGGTGCACAACTCCCTTATATGAAATCATATAGTATTTTCATATAACCTACACACATTCTCCTATATACTTCAAATCATCTGTAGATAACTTATAATACCTAATACAGTATATTGTTCAGTCACTAAGTCATGTCCAACTCTTTTGTGACCCCGTGTACAGTAGCCTGCCAGGCTTCTCTGTCCATGGGATTTCCCTGGCAAGAATACTGGAATAAGTTGCTATTTCCTTCTCCAGGGGATTTTCCCAACCCAAGGATCGAACCTACATCTCCTATATTGGGAGGTGGATTCTTTAGCGCTGACTGAGCCACCAGGGAAGCCCAAAATATAGTATAAGTGCTATGTAAATAGTTGTAAATAAAACATATATGCTATGTAAATAGTTGCCAGCATGTCGCAAACTTTGCTTTTTGGAAGTCTCTGAATTTTTTTTTAGAATATTTTGTATCTACAGTTGATTAAATCTGTGCATATAGAACCCAAAGATATGGAGGGCAGACTATAAAGTCATATCATACATCAGTTAGAAAAATGAAGTACTGACACATCCTATAACATCAGTGAAACTTGAAAACATTATGCTAAGTGAAAAAGGCAGATCACTGAAGACCACATGTTGTATGATTCTATTTGTGCGAACCCTCCAGAAAAGGCAAATCGATGGACATAGAAAGTAGATTAGTGGTTGCCTGAGGTTGGCACAGGGATGGGGAGTGGCTGCTAATATTAATAGATTTCTTTCCAGAGTAATGGTTGCACAATTCTGTGAATATGTTACAAATCACTAAGTTGTACATTTTAAATAGATGAGTTTTATAGTATGTAAATTATATTTCACTAAAGTTGTTTTTTAAAACTTAGAACTAGAACTACTATCATAATCCTCAAATTTATAACTGCCTTTTTGAAGTATAATTGACTTACAATGTTGTGTTAATTTCTGCTGTAGAAGAAAGCGACTCAGTTTTTTATATATATATATATGCTAATCACTTTGGTTGTGTCCAACTCTTTGCGATCCCATGGACCATAGCCTGCCAGGCTCCTCTGTCCATGGGATTCTTCAGGCAAGAAAACTAGGGTGGGTTTCCATTTCCTACTCCAATATATATTTTGTGTAGATATATATATATATACACACATATATATATACACACACACATTCATGTATTCGTTTTTTATATTCTTTTCCATTATGGTTTATCACAAGATACTGAATATGATTCTCTGTGCTATACAGTAGGACCTTGTCGTTTATCCATTCCATATTTCATACCTTATATCTGCTAACCCCAGCCTCCTGCTCCATCCCTTCCTCAACCCCCCTTCACCTTGGCAACCACCAGTCTCTTCTCTCTGTGAGTCTGTTTCTGTTTTGTAGATAGGTTCATTTGTGTCATATTTCAGATTACACATATAGGTGATATCATATGATAGTTGTATTTCTGACTGACTTTACTTAGTGTGATAATTTCTAGGTCCATCCATGTTGCTGCAAATGGCATTTCATTCTTTTTATGGCTGAGTAGGTGCCACGTATTTTTTATACATTCATCTGCCAGTGCACATTTGGGTTGTTTCCATGTCTTGACTATTGTGAATAGTGCTACTATGACCAGTGAGGTGCATGTGTCTTTTTAAATTAGAGTTTTGTCTGGATATATGCCCAGAAGTGAGATTGCTGGATCATATGGTAACTCTATTTTTAGTTTTCTGAGGATCCTCCATACTGTTTTCCACAGTGACTATACCAATTTACATTCCCAACAACAGTGTAGGAGGATAGAATTGCTTTTTTTTTTTCCACCCTGAGATAATAAGCAAAGACTTTGATATTGAATGTCTTTCTACCCCTCCATCTCCCATAAAAGCACTACTTCCAAGACTGAGGGGGCAGGTCTTCTAAACTTTCTACATTTCTGTCCTGCCCAGTCATAATCACCTTCCTCCTGATGAGCCCTGAGGCCCTGGAGAGTCCTGAATTATTCAAAGAGGATTAAAATTATACAAAAGTACAGAAGATTCTCTCTACTGTATCTCTAAGCCTTCCCCCTGACTCCCAAAAAGTCTGTGAACAGAAAGCTTGAAATAAATTTTCTTTTTAGTCCAAACTAAGCAGAGCAACTAACACAACAATAAAACCAACCCATTCCCCAGGAATTCTAGCTATGTGGGCTTTTTCTATAGTTTCAGCAGCATCTTTTAGGCAGATGTTGGCTACAGGGTAAGGAATTTAGGTTACACAAAAGTCATTTTCTTAGGAATATTGCTGAACAATGGGTTATTGAACAAACATGTAAACATTCCATCTATGGACATCTTATTTGTTTTTTAGTTTCTTTAAAGATTTTTATCTGTGAACTCCAAACTGCAGTAGGTTTAGCATTCCCATAAAGTAAGAAGGCAAACACAATTTCTTATAGTCCACCTCCATTTCTACTACCTAGATATTTAATGGTTTCTCTTCAACTCCATCAGGCCTTGCAGTCCCTTCTCTGTTTTACTGTTGTTCATTTTTAGCTTAATAGCCACCTTATTCTATGCATCATCTCTCTGAAAATTTCAGAGAATAGCCATGTTAGAGAATTGAGCTCTGAATTTAGAACAGTACATTATGTGTATACTTTTATATTACGTTCCATTTGTGCTACTCCAATGGCATTGGCCAAGCTCAATGGCAAACTGAAATGACTGTGATGTTTTCCATTTTGAAAGGATGGCTTATTTAGCAGATACATAATAGCATTTATTTTCTTTACCATTAAACATAGTTTGGTGTCTGCCTCCTAAATCAGTTCTAGGCATCAGCCTCCCAAGTTTGAACTATTTGTCATGACTGAGAAGATTATAACCTCAGTGTTTTTGTTTTGCTTTAAGCCTCTTAACCTATCAGAAAGTCTCTGTATTTAAGATTCACAGAACTTCTATTTTTTAATACCAATTACAGACCCTAGGTGAGAGTAATAATTATAGCTAATATTTATTGAACTCTTACAATGGCCTTGGAGAAGGAAATGGCAGCCAACTCCAGTATTGTTGCCTGGAGAATTCCATGGACAGAGGAGCCTGGTGGGCTCCAGTCCATGGTGTTGCAAAGAGTTGGACACAACTGAGCAACTATCACTACAATGGCCTAGCCACACTTAAAAGACATAGAGATAGAGAGATATCAATAATTAATTTACTTAACCCCAACAACAACTCTATGAGACAGGCACTATTATTATCCCTGTTTTCCAGGTGAGGGCATTGAGATACAGAGAGATTAGATAACTTGCCCAAGGTCATACAAGTTGTAGTGGCAGAACTGGGATTTAAACACAGGAGTCTAGCTCCCAAGCTACTCGGGTGTGTTGCCTGGTATCGGGACCTTAATAAACTTCTTTGAGTAAACAAGAGTATGTAGTGCAACAAAGAAATCTATGACAGTAAAATTCCACCTGTTCATTTCTACCCATCTTTTCCAGGCATATGTCCTCCAGGAATCCTCCCCATATTACTAGAACAGAAGGGACATTGTTCTGTTGTCCCTCTTCCTAGCTCTTTCACTTCCTTCCTAGTCATGGAGAAACCTTTATAGGAGATATGTTTATAGAGGAAAACATGTACTTTGCAAAGCAAACTAATTCCCAGGAACCCAGTTATCAGTGTGCAAATGCACAGAATAAATCTATTCTTTGACTTATTATCACTGTAAGATAAAACAGAATTCTAATACAGGAGAATATGGAGAGCAAAAATTCTGCAGAAACCTAGAGCTGTGACACTGTGTTTTAACCTTATCTATTTCCAGCATTTACATGAGACCAAGATGGCATGGCTGGAATTGGATTTTATTTGAAAACCTCTCTCTGATTTCTTGCTAATGAATCAGACAAATTAACCAGGCTGCTCTTTCTCAGTTTCCAGATCAGAAGTCAAGAGTTCAGGTCAGAAGCCCTTGGCGCCTATAAAATTTTGTAGTGGTGGCAACACTCTTTGTGCACTGAACATGTCATAGCTGCCTCGGTCATATATTCAGAAGTGACAGTTAGACATATGATAGCTGAAGGTCCTGACAGAATGGCTAGACCAACACTTTTTAAAAAAGTGAAGAGAAGGACTTCCCTGGCAGTCCAGTGGTTAAGACTCTGTGCTTCCACTTCAGAGGGCATGGGTTTGATCCCTGTGCAAGGGGCACAGGTTCCATTTCTGGTCAAGGAATTAAGATCCTATATACCATGCAGCATGGCCAAAAAATAAACAAATAAGCATAAAAAATAAGAGAGATGAGATCTCCCTCTCCAAACCTGGGCATTAGAGTAAGAAAGTGTTCATGCACAAGCCAGGAAGAGGTCCCTCACCAGGAACCAACTCAGTCAGCATCTTGATCATGGACTTCCCAGCTTCCAAAACTGTGAGACATAAATTTGTAATGTAAATAAATAAAATTAAATTTAAAAGTGAAGAGGAGTTAGACTGAGACAACTGAGATCACAATTTAAGAACAAAAGCCTAACAACCTTGCCTCACCTGTTGGGAAATTTCAACTAAGGCTAATTTTTAGCCACACCCTGAAGGGGATGCTGCTTTATATACATGAGCTCATTTAATCCTCCCAACAATTGTCCTACATGATTATCTTTTTACCCTCAGTACAGAGAGGGAAGTAGAGGAAGATTTGAACCCATCTTTCAAGCTCTAAACCCCTTCCTATAACCATTTTAAGTTTCATAACTTAATGTACATCTAAGCATGAAGACAGAACCTTTGGAATAAATTCCTTTGTTGTTCAGTCCCCAAGTCATGTCCGACTCTTTTTGACCCAATGGACTGCAGCATGCCAGGCTTCCCTGTCCTTCACTATCTCCCAGAGTTTGCTCAAACTCATGTCCATCAAGTTAGTGATTTTGTCTAACCATCTCATCCTCTGCCACCCTGTTCTCCTTTTGCCTTCAGTCTTTCCCAGCATCAGGGTCTTTTCCAATGAGTTGGCTCTTTGCATCAGGTGGCCAAAGTATTGGAGCTTCAGCATCAGCATCAGTCCTTCCAATGAATATTCAGGGTTGATTTCCTTTAGGATTGATTGGTTTGATCTCCTTGCAGTCCAGGGGTTTCTCAAGAATCTTCTCCAGCACACAGTTCAAAAGCATCAATTCTTTAGTGCTCAGCCTTCTTTATGGTCCAACTCTCACATCCATACATGACTACTGGAAAAACCATAGCTTTGACTACACAGATCTTTGTCAGCAAAGTGCTATCTCTGCTTTTTCAATACACTGTCTAGGTTTGTCATAGATTTCCTTCCAAGAGCAAGCATCTTTTAATTTCATGGCCTCAGTCACCATCCACAGTGATTTTGGAGCCCCAAAAGATAAAATGTGTCACTACTTCCAATTTTTGCCCATTTATTTCCCATGAAATGATGGGATCAGATACCATGATCTTAGTTTTTTGAATGTTGAGTTTTAAGCCAGCTTTTTCACTCTCCTCTTTCATCTTCATCAAGAGGCTCTTTAGTGCCCCTTCACTTTCTGTCATAAGGGTGGTATCATCTGCATATCTGAAGTTATTGATATTTCTCCTAGGAATCTTGATTCCAGCTTGTGAGTCATCCAGCCTGGCATTTAGCATATACTCTGCATATAAGTTAAATAAACAAGGTGACAATATACAGCCTTGTCATATTCCTTTTCCAGTTTTGAACCAGTCCATTGTTCCATGTCTGGCTCTAACTGTTGCTTCTTGACCCACATACAGGTTTTTCATTAGGCAGGTAAGGTGGTCTGATATTCCCATCTTTTTAAGAACTTTCCACCATTTGTTGTGATCCACATAGCTAAAGGCTTTCGGATAGTCAGTGAAGCAGAAGTAGGAATATATTCATTACTGGAACCAATTTGACTCATTTCAATAATCTTCTTGGTAGGATTTTATAGACAGTAGAAACCCATGGACCTAAACATATTTCTCTCAAGAGCAATATGGTTTTCTCTGTTCTGCCCTTGAGGAGTAAGGTATTATCTCTAAAACACCCCAATGAAATATGGATAGGAGATAATAAGATACAGGTGATGACAAATTTAAATATAGATGTTGGTAAATTATTTTATATTCTTGTGGTCTTGTTATTTTATGACAATCTTCTGTGATATTACACTTGGGTAATAAAATTTGGTTGTTGGTGTTCCAATGTTGCATAATCCATCAGATTTCAAAATCTTTTCAGCAACATTATTTCATTTGATCATTTTAACACCCTTGTGAGGTAGGCAGCTGGGAGACCATTATTCCACTTGTACAGAAGGAAAACTGAGCTTTGTATTTGGATGTGGCATAGTGGCTAAGCAGCTGAGTGGGTGCAGCAATCCACCGCATTTAACTCCCAAATCAGTGCTCTATCAGTCGTCACTATTCCATACTGCTTCTCATAAAATCCACTGATACACACTTTCACTCAAACATAAATTGGGTTGTTCAATTATCTGTCTCATATAGCTTTCCATGTCAGTTTTGACAGGTAAATACTGAAAGATTCAGTGTATCAAATACCACAGTGCTACCTGAAAGAAGAATAACATTGCAAGTAAGGATATTCATGGTATTGTGGTATAGATAAAACTTAGAAAATAACCCACCAACAAGAAAGCCGATGAATATTGGGGTAGTCATACAATAGAATACCACACAGCAGTGGAATAAATAATCTCTAGCTAAATTCAACAGTGTGAATGAATCACAAGAACTTGAAAAATGCCAGTTGCAGAAGAATACATATAACACTTACATAGATTACAAAAACACACAAAATAATATTATAGGTTTGCATATGTGTGTAATGAAAGTACTAAGAAATATATGGAAATAGTAACCAAATTCAGACTGCTAGTTGCCTTTGAAGAGCAGAATGTGATCAAGAGGTGATAAGCAGGGATTTAAACTTGCAGCTGTAGTGGATACCTGAGGGTGGTGATATTTTTCTTTACACATTTCTGTGTGTCTTAAATATTTTGTAATACCTTTTTCAAAAAGGAAAGTGAAGAAGGCAATTGTTCACTCTGCAAACACTGACTGAGGGCAATAACTATGTCAGGCATTGTGCTGGGTGTTGGAGTCCATGGTGACAAGGTAGATGCTGCGCCTATTGTCACAGACCCTCTAATCTGGTAGAGAATGTAGAAGAAGCAGGTTTTGTATTAGGAAGCACAGGGAACTATGGAAGTCTGTGACATAGAAACCAAATGTAGTTTAGATGACCTAGGAAATCTTCTGAGAGAGAATGAAACTTAAGCTGAGACTAAAGAATGAAAAGATTCAGTTATTAAGAAAAGGAAGAACAGCCTAGATTAGTTGTATTCTAAATGTCCATGTCTAAAACTATACATTGGAGCAAGCATGGCAGAAAGAAGCATGAGATAAAGCTGGACAATTAGGAAGAAACCAGATCATGCAGGGCCTCATATTCATTCCTTATTGCCATTTCAACTTCTTTTCTTTGTCTTTTTCTATTGAAGTTGAGTTGATTTACAACACTGTATTAGTTTCAAGTGTACAGCAAAGTGGTTCACACACACATACACACACATTTCTTTCTCACGTTCTTTTCTCTTACAGATTATTTTAAGACATTGAGTTCCCTGTGCTATACAGTATATCCTTGATTATTTTATATATAGTAGTGTGTATATGTTAATCCCAAACACCTAATTTATCTCTACCCCCCTCTTGTCCCTTTGATAACCGTAAGTTTTTCTGTGTCTGTGAGTCTATTACTGTTGTATAAATAAGTTCATTTGTACTTTTTTAGATTCCACATAAGTGATAGAATATGATATTTGTTTAGTTCACTTGACATAATCATCTCTAGGTCCATCCATTTGCCACAAATGGCATTATTTCATTCTTTTTCATGGCTGAGTAACATTCCATTGTGTATATATATCACATCTTCTTTATCTACTCATCTGTCAATAGACAATTATGTTGCTTCCATGTCTTGGCTATTGTTAATAGTGCTGCAAAGAACATTGCCATTCATGTATTTTTTTTTAATTGTGGTTTACTCTATAAATGCACAGGAGTGGGACTGCAGGATCATATGGTAGTTCTATGTTTATTTTCTTAAGGGATCTCCATGGTGTTCTCCATAGTGCTGCCATTTCAGCTTGATGGAGCCTGGTATGGGGCTACAGGCTAACAAGTATAGAGTGAGGGTGGGGAAGGGTGGGGAGGGAAGCAGAGAATCCTAAATGTTTCAGTGACTTCGCTTCCTTGCTAGATCCAGAACAGTTCCCATATTCTCTGCTAATACAGAAGCAGTTTCAGCGGTTGTGGGCAGGGAGCAAAAGACAGGGAGATAGAAAGTATATGTGAGCTGGATAAGGCTTTCCCTCCCCTTCCTACGAAAGAAGGCTCTGGCAGATTTCCACATTTGTAGGTGTTTTACCATTTGTCATAGGCAAGTTACACAACTCAGTGATTAAATTATCAACAGAGCTGCTATTTGAGGAGGGAAAGTTCAGGGTTGTTTCTTGCTCCTGTGCTTTTGTTTAAAGGGAATTAAATTAACTCTTTTTTAATCCCCTTGGTTAGAAGGAACATAAAAAAATCATGTCTGGTCTCTAGTTGATGGTGTAAGAAGCAGCATTCAAGCTCATTCATCAGCTGCTAGGGTCCCTGTGTCTAACCCTGGTCCCATGTTTAGATTTATAAAGTGTGAGATCATTGTCAGTTTCATTTATCTCTGTTATTAAATTTACTGGGCCTTCTTCAAATGACATTATATCTTCTTATCTAATTCAAATAAATGTCTCACTCATAGCTAGAATGTAGATGGTGAAATCTCATGGTTAACTCAATAATTGAGATAATCTCATTGTTTTGTTTTCCTAGGAGAATCTTAAATGCATTGCTCATGTCTGGGATGCCACACAATTGTACAAAACTTTTCTTAAAACTGCTGTTCTTGTGCATTCTCTCTCTCAGAGTTTCTATACAAATGGAATATCTTTGCCCTATTCTTTAACATTTATCTTGGTCTGTTTATCTTATACAAAATAATCACTCAATTTGGCATCTGTGTTTATTTCCATGTATTGAAATAAAACATACTGATAGTATACTAGGTAAAGGTACAAGCTTTAGGACAAGTCCTACATGTGACCAGTTCTGTGACACCATGGTGACTTAACCTCAGTTTCCTCATCTGTAAAATGGGAATAAAAATAGCTACTTCATAAGAGTGTGGTGGAAATTAAGTGAGAGGATTTTCAGTGCATTGCCTGGGCTAAAGCCATTCAGATTTTAGACAAATAGATTAAGATACTGTACTCTGTATTGACTAGAAATACAATCTGTTATTTAAAGATTTGAACCAGCCTTTTGAATTGTGACTTTTGAAAGGGAGTTTTCTCTTTGCTTTATACCATCCTGTACTTAGGGCATTCGCATCTGAATCATTAGTGTTCCCTGGGTCATGTATGCAGACCAGCATCTAAGGTCATTTTGTTTGATTTGGTTTCATTTTCCTGGTGACTTTCCTAGCCACCAAAGGCAGGCCTCTTGGTCTGAGGGCAGTAGTTGATGGTCCTTCAACACCTTCTTCAGGTGACTGTCCTAAAACAGCATTCCAAATTCCCAATCACATCCAGTGCTGCCTGGTTCCCAGGGACAACAGCCTGCAGCCTGAAAATAATGTATTGGGATTACCACCCACAATCAACCTGAAACAACTATGGCTGCCACCCTACACCCCATGCACTTTCTTACATTTGGAGCTTTATACCTACTTTAATCTCTGCCCAGAACAATCTTCCCTACACTCCTCCTTTGTCAGATTAATTTCTATTTATTTATCAAGTCTCAGCTTGTGTGTCACCTTCTCCAAGTAACCTTCTATGCCTCTACAAGTTGGGGATTTCTATTACGTACCCACCATGACATTCTCTAGTTACCCCTATTATTTGTCCTCATTTTACATAGTTCAGGTGCACGAACTTCAGTACCATGATTTAGTTATATAACATCAGTCCTCCAACAATACAGTTGCCATGGTATATGAACTGTGAATAATTATGCACAGTATAAACTTCCCATCTGGGTTTTCAGTCCACAGATCACCTCATGAATAACAGAGTCACATCAGTAACAAATTATGTTACTGTTATTATGATCAGTAACAAATTATGTCACTTCTTCAAGTGACATGGTGAGTGGTCACTGCACTTTTGTTATTCATTTTACATACAAAGCAGCACTTGTGTTGCCCCTTGTCTCCTGGTGATAAAGCCACATGGCATTTTATGAATATGGATAATTGAAAGAGGGAATTAGCCAGAAAAAAATAAAGTGCAGCAAAGAAATGAAGAGTGATTATCTTGGAAGTCAAACTTAAATCAAATGTAAATATAGTTATAGAAGAAATAGCTGGCCGTGGACTGTATGACGTCTTTCCCATTGGACATGGTCTAGATTTGCAGCCAGAGGAACTTGGTGAAGGCAAATTTACTGACATAAATAAGCAAAGTGTTCATGACAGAAGGGAAGATGATGTCCCAGGAGAAAATGCAAACCATTCCACGTGGAAGGAACTCTCAGAGATACTTCACAATGATATAAAGAGAGCAAAGGGTAAACTGTTAGAAGCTGATCCAAATTTTAAAGGAAATATGATCATTTGCCAAGACATAGAAAGTATGTTTGTTCTGTGTTGTTATATGATGAAAAGAGAAGGCAAACACTGTTCGAATGACTCTTGAGAAGTTTTTTATACTAACTCTCAAAGTTTCTAATGTTTTAAATTAGAGTACTGATGAAATAATAGTCTTACGATATTTTTTTTTCATTTCCTTGTACATTTATAACTAACAGTAAGAGAATTTTAAAGGTCATGGAACAGTCATACTTTCCTCATTGATTCCAATAGTCACTTTGCAGATTTCAGTTTGCAGGGTAATTTTTATGATCTTGCACTACTGTACAGAGTGAGCACTGCTATGGTATAGTTAGTTTCTATACAAACACTCACAGATATAATTTTGAATCTGGATGAGTGAGGGAATGAGTGAATTCTATATAAATACTAGAGATGAAAGAGAATATTCCCTTCCTCCCTTGCCAATTCCTCCCCATCTAGATGCATGGCCCATATTCCAAGGAGTAGGTCCACTCTTGTCCACTCAGGGCCTAATCATGGCCCTGAAGTCAACACTTCAACCAGCAGGTCAGTGCAACCACATGTGCGGCTCCACCAGGCCCAGCCCCAGTCAATCACAGCCACAGCCACTGCTGGCTCATTCTGGAGCTGGGTTTATAATACAATACTCCTAAATCTTAGAACGTGGTCATGGGGCCTAGGAATATCCAAATAAATGAAACTTACTGCTCTAATATAAACTTCAGTCTGGCCAATAGCTTTTATACCCTCTCCTCCCATGTCTTGACTAGAATTGTTAATAACTATCCAGATTTCATGTTCATTTTTTCACTCTGAGAAGTGGTAAAGTGGCCAAGATGACAGCATTGCCACGACGGCCCTTCAGATCCATTATTGTAATCCCAGGATAATGGAAAACCTAACTCTTCTGGTATTTCTAGAACTTGTATCATGATAAACGTGTTGGAAATAAGACTGAGAAGAGACAGACTCTGAAAGGGGCAGCATTCCCGTAGCTTTTGGATGCCAGCTAAGCGATCTCATCAAGACACTTTCAGGAAATATCACAAACCAACTTATGTGGCTTTTCCTCCTGGGACTCATCTCTGAGGATACCTTAAAAATTGAATTAAGCTCTTTATGAAGGCCCTTAATAATCCCTTACTCCGTGGCTGCACTGAAATTTTCTTCCAAATATGTTGGGGGCAGTTGGGAGCAATTTACTTGGCAAACATTTATTGAACACATACTCTGTCTCCAGCTCCGCACTCAGCACTGGAATCAACAGTGAGCAGTCAGACATGCCCTTCTGGGACTTACAGACTGCTGGCAGAAACAGACAATAAACAGACCAACAAAAAGATGTGGAGTTTGGCTCACACCATGTGCCATGAAGGGAGCCAACAGTAAACGGAGGAGAGCAGGGAAGACCTTACAGGGAAGATGGTCAGGGAAGAACTGTGAGGAGGGGAGACCTGGAATAGGAGGAGTTGAGGAAAGAAATTTCCTCTCAGAGGAGATGCAAGCCAATAGCCACTGAGACAGCAAGCGTATGACGCGCTCAAGTAAATGTAAGGGAGGAAACTGAAAATCATGCGCAGAATTGTACATAATGGAAGCCATTTAAGGCCAGAGTAACTGTTGTGACCCTCTGGAGCTGGCCTTTAGCCATGGTGAGTCTGTCACCTCCTCTGCAGCCCTGTCCTCTTAGGGTGAACGCAGTCCACCAAGATGACAGGGAGCCTGGGCTTCACCCCCATCTGTTTGTTATTTGCAGCAGGCTTGTCCTGATCTGAGTCTCTATCCAAGCTGGCTTCTCTGAAACTTGCTGACCTCAACTTAGGAATCACTATAAAGGTTCTTAGTTCCAGGCTAATCTTTTCCCAAGTGCTTTTTCTTTTAACAACTTAAAGGGCGTTTGTTTTCTTCATCTTCCCTCACTGCCCACAAGCAGGAGGCTGAACAGTCCTGCCGGCACAAACATGAGGGTAGGGGGACTTATCCTAAAGGGGTCTTCCTGAGTTTGTGGGAGGGGAGAATGGCCCTGGGCCAGCTTCACACAGCAGGAAACCTTGCTGAGTTAGGGGCACAGAGACTCAACAAATGCATTTCAGGATTTCAAAAGAAGCGTAGCATACATGGTTGAAGCTCATTATTGCACATAATTGAGAATGTCTGTAATTTGAACTAAGCCAAGAAGCTATTTATATGTCATCATGTCATATAATAAAAACTATATGTAGAATAATTTTTAAATAATCCATTATAGGACTCTTTGGGCTGTTTTGTTCCAGTTACAGGGACTTCATAATAGGTATATCTGTTATGATAAGGTTTTGGGGAAACAAGATAACAGAGAAATGGGTATATCCAGTGAGTCACTTCTCTCTGAGACTCTCAGCTTCTTTATTATTTAAGAAGGAAAAGCTATAACTCTTGACTTTGCAGGACTGTTGGGAGGACTGAATAAACTGATGAGTATCAGGCACATGGCCCAGGCTGAGTCATAAGACTCATAAACAGTGACTATTATCATATCATGATGAAATAATATTTCTCTTTTTTAAAAAAAACTTCTGTAACTCACACTTTTTACCTCCAGAACAAACTCTTCCATCAGTAAGAGCCAAGCAAGGGTTTATTCTATGGGCTGGGTGATTATTTTTAGAATTTTCTTTAGGTTTCTCAGTTTTGTTATGAAATTAGAAATTATATTTGAATCCTTAGTCTGTGGATGGCACAATTGAGTCCCACAGAGGGCAAATTCTGAAACCACATGGAGTCTGGCAAGTTGCTGGTAAAAATAGTCAATCCATAACTGTCATCTTGACGTCATTAGAACTAGTGACATATGATCTATGCTGTATCTATTCTACTTCCTAAGCAAGAGACACTTTGATACTCATTACAATGTAAAATAGTTACAATCTATATATAAAGGGCCTAATCTTAATCACTGTGCTTTTTGATACCAGTTTTCTAAAAAAAAGAAGCAGAAGAAGAAATCTGTATATTCTGGTTCCTAATGTATTTCTCAAGTGTACGAGTACCCTGTACCAGTACCAGTCCCTGACCATGTACCAGTCACTGTGCTCAGTGTTCTATATGAATACCCTTATCTATCACTCCACCTGTATGCTGGATACCAGATCTATGCCCACGTTATAGATGAGAACACAGAGGCTTGGAGCTGTGAGGTATGTTGCCCAAGGTTACCCTCCTGGACGTCTTGACTGTGCTCTCCTTATGACAAACATGTACCTCTTCTTCAGGCTAACTGTGATCTATAAGAGCACAGACTCCAGGCTAAGTCACATCACCTCTTTGTGCTTCAGTTTCTTCATTGATCAAACCAGGACGATAATCCCATTTGCCTCAGTTAGCTGCTATGAGAATTAAATGAAATGATGCATGTAAAGCACTTAACCTGGAAGAAGCAGCCTCACCCTTTAGGAACCCCGCCCACCCCTTCTGGAATATCATGCTTCACTTGATAGGAAAGAATTTCCCCAGATGGTCTGGCCCAACAGTTCGTTGTTCCCAGCCAAGGTCATGTTCCATAACTAGTTCCACCCCCCAGTTTTGGTTTCCTCGGACAGCAGGTTAATTTTTTACAGTCATTACAACCTCCTTAATCTTCCCAGTCTAAAAAATATACATATTCCAATGATTCTGTTGCTTCCTGGACTAAAAGATTTAACAGATTTCTGGAGTAACATGCTTCTCCATTCCCAAGCTGCTTCTTCCTAGAAGTGAAATCTTAAGGAAATCCATGAAGTCAGCTCATCTATTTTTTCTTTTTTGAAGTGTAGGTGATTTCCAATATCTTGTTAGCATCAGGTATATAGCACAGCAATTCATTTTTATATATATATATATATATGTATATATTTATATATATATCTCTAAAATTCTTCTTCAGATTCTTTTCCTTTATAGGTTATTATAACACATTGACTATGTTACCTGTGCTATGCAGTAGGTCTTTGTTGGCTATCTATTTTAAATATAGCAGTGTGTACATGTCAATCCCAAACTCCTGATCTATTCCTTGTTCCCACCCTTCCCCCCAGTAACCATAAGTTTTTTCTCTAAGTATGTGAGCCTGTTTCTGTTTTGTAAATAAGTTAATTTGTCTTTATTTTTACATTCCACATATAAGCAATATCATATATTTGTCTTTGTCTGGCTTGTTTCACTTAGTATGATAATCTCTAGGTCCAATCCATGTTGCTGCAGACGGCATTATTTCATTCTTTTTATGGCTGAGTAATATTCCATTTTATATACCACATTTTTATCCACTCATCTGTCAATGGACATTTGGGTTCCTTCCATGTCTTAGCTATTATAAATAGCCTGTAATAACCATTGGTTATTATTATTTTCAAACTATGGTTTTCTCTAAACACGTGCCCAAGAATGAGATTGCTGGATTGTATAATTCTATTTTTAGTTTTTAAGGAACCTCTGTACTTTTCTCTGTAGCAGCTGTACCAATTTACATTCCCACCAACAGTGCAGAAGGGTTCCCTTTTCTCCACACCCTCTCTAGTATTTATTATTTGTAGACTTTTTGATTATGGCCATTCTGACTGGAGTGAGGTGCTACCTCATTGTGCTTTTGATTTGCATTTCCCTAAATTAGCAGTGTTGAGCACCTTTGCATGTACTTTTGGCCATCTGTGTGTCTTCGGTGCTGGTGGTTTAGTCACTAAGTTGTGTCTGACTCTTGCAACCCCGTGGACAGGCTCCTCTATTCATGGGATTTTCCAGGCAAAAATACTGGAGTGGGTTGTCATTTCCTTCTCCAGGGGATCTTCCCAACCCAGGAATTGAACCTGGGTCTCCTGCATTGCAGGCAGGTTCTTTACCAACTGAGCTACAAGGAAAGCCCATGTCTTCTTTGGAGAAATGTCTATTTTAGATTTTCTGCCATTTTTTAATTGAGTTGTTTGTTTTATACTGCTGCTTATCCATTTTTTTCCATTTATTTTTATTAGTTGGAGGCTAATTACTTTACAATATTGTAATGGTTTTTGTCATACATTGACATGAATCAGCCATGGATTTACATGTATTCCCCATCCTGATCCCCCCTCCCACCTCCCTCTCCACCCGATTCCTCTGGGTCTTCCCAGTGCACAGGCCCGAGCACTTGTCTCATGCATCCAGCCTGGGCTGGTCATTTTTTAAAAAAACATTTATTTTTAATTGAAAGATAATTGTTTTACAATATTGGTTTAATTTCTGCCATACATCAACATGAATTACCCATAGGTATACATATGTCCCCTTCTTCTTGAACCTCCCTCCCACCCTGTAGAATGTTACAGGGGGAGCCCCAGTGTGAGTTGCCTGAATCCTACAGCAAATTTCCTTGGCTATCCATTTTACATATGGTAGACGGGAAGGAAGGGGAGGGTGAGATGAATGGAGAGAGTAGCTGACGGTCCGTTCTTAAAGGATGTGCATTGCAGGAGGAAGGATTGGTGTCACACCTCTGCTCTAGCCAGGCCACATGAATTCATTGAGGACTGCACATCATGCTAAATCCATTCTCTCTCTCTCTCCCTCTCTCCCCATCTATTACCTACCCGCCTACCTACGTATTTTCCCATATTCTTCTCACTATCAGTTCTCATTATCATATGCAAATCCCCTATAAGAAAGTATTTAAAAGACAGGCTCTGGAGCCAGACTTTCTGGGGATAAGCCTGGCCTCACTATTTACTAGCTGTGTGACCTTGGACAAAGTGCGCAGGCTTTCTGTGCCTAGTTCCTCATCTGCAAAAGGGGATACTGATAGAATCTTCATCATGAAGTTGTTTGAGAAGTAATGAGTGGAGCACTTAAAACAGTACCTGGCACATGACTCCCTCAGTGTGTTATTATTGTTAGTTCACTTAATAGATGGTAAACCCTGGTTTTGAAAGGTTGAATAACTTACCTGAGGTCACACGGGCCATGAGTTGCAGAGCTGGCACTGGCTGGCCACAGAGCCGATGCTCCAACTGCATTGCTGTACTGCCTCTTGTTAAGCACAGGCCATGTGTCCGTTACTCGGCAAGTGCTGCTGGGCATTGTGGAGTATTCATGAGACAGAAATGGACTTTGATCATCAGTTTCACTTCTAAGAATGGTACTGAAACTGGAACAAGTACATAAAGGCACAGGGATAATGCTCATTGCAACATTATTTGTGATGGCATCAGACCAGGATACATTTTCAGCAAAAAGACTGGAATATAAAAAGACTGTTAAAAAGACTGTTAAATTTAGGACAAACTAAATAAATGAATGTTTCTCCCCGTGTGATCTTTTAAGCACAAATTTTCATGGAAAATTGACTCTTTAAATATTGTTGGGGAACAGGCTGTGGGAAATATTCAGAGACTTGAGGAGAGAGAATTGGGACTTATATGTATCTCTCCCTCTCATTCTCTTTCTCTCTCTTCTTTTTTTGTAATTTTTTTTTATTTTATTGAAATATAGTTGCTTCATAGTGCCATATTAGTTTCAGGAGTATAGCACAGTGATTCAATTGTATGTGTGTGTATGAAAATATATATATATATATGTAATCTTTTTCAGGTTGCTTTTCCTTGAAAGTGAAAGAAACTGTTAGTTGCTCAGTTGTGTCCAATTCTGTGCCTTATGGGCTGTGGCCTACCAGGCTCTTCTGTCCATGGATCCTCTAGGCAAGAATACTGGAGTGGCTACTCATTCCCTTCTCCAGGGGAATCTTTCCAACCCAGAGACTGAACCTGGGTCTCCTTCATTGCAGGCAGATTCTTTACCGTCTGAGCTACCAGGGAAGCCCTGTTTTCCCTTATATATAGGTTATTACAAAATATTGAAAGTGTTCCCTGTGCTACACAGTAGGTACTTGTTGGATATCTGTCTCATATATAGTAGTGTCCATGTGTTAATTCCAGCCTCTTAATTTATCCTCCCCCCTTCCCTTTGGCATCTTCCTCTCACTTGATGGCTATCCAACTCTAAGTACCAAAGTGCCAATCATGTCAGGGTACACCAGGTCTAAGAATTCAACTCTGTCTCCAAAAGGAAAGAGAGTTCCTCCCTCCTGGATCAGATTAAGAAGTACCAGGGTTCGTGTCTTGCCCACCTGGGCCAGGTAGGGTGAAAGCTCTGCGGCTGGGTCCCATTCATATAACTGCAGAAGACACTGCTGCAAATCCAGACTCTCACCCTAGTGAGGACCTACCATATGGAAAATAAATACCTGGATAGTCAGGCAAAGATTTAGGCTTTTTTGTGTGTGTTTGATTTTTTTAAATTGTTGTGCTGTTTAACACAGCGCACTATGCACTTCCCTTTGCATGTGTAGACACAACCCTTTTAAAATTTGTATTAAAAAATAGATTTGGCAGTGGCTTTTGCTCCCACTTGAGCTTGCCAAAAAGGTTGGAAGTGAGCATGCTTCTTCCTGCCTGTCTTGGCTGTGTTCCCTCTTAGAAGTTTGTGGAGACAGAAGTCTTCTCTTCCATAACTTTCCCTTAAGCATTAAGGGACTGGGGTGGGGTGGGGTCCAGGAGCAGGGCCCCCGCCTTTCATAATCAAGGAGGTGGTGATGTAGAAATATCAGGTGCTGGCAATGAAATTTTGGAAATTCTGATCAAGTTCCCATGCTGTTGTTTAATCCTTAATCATCCTTCCTGGCACACTTCCCACTGCTACTGCTTGCTTAAAATTGGAAGGGACTAATTGCTTCAATCTGTATTTTCTATATTTTCTGTAAAGCTATGCTCAATGCAAAACCCACTGGGGCTCTCTGCATGATCATCTTGACCTAATAGGCTGTTTTATTTGCTTCCAATCAGTCTCTTCTGTCTTCTCCTTATAGTCTAAAATTTTCTTAGTCCCAAGTGACAGTGAGCAGTATGGGAGATATTTAAACATTTCCTGCAGAAAAACAAGATGTTAGCTGAATTCCATATTCATCTCTCTGAATGGGTTTAACTATCAGTGAGGTTTACTGCCATGCACAGGGGTCTTTATGGAAATTGCTTTAACTATTTTGTTTTTCCTAAAGACTATTCCAGAGACAAAGAATAATCATTATTCTTCAAATCTTCTATGCCAAAAAATGTCAGATTACTTCATCTAATTGAAATTTGAGGATTGTTGTGATCTAAAACATGCCATCCAAATGTAGGCTTTCTGAGGAGAAAAAGTTCATTGCACTTCTCAAGAATGAAAGTCCAAGATCCACCCAAGTTATTACATAAACTTTTGGCTTATACTCATGGCTAATCACATGCACAAGCAGGGGAGGCCAACCCATAGGTGCTGTCCCTTTGTTGCCAGGGAGGCCCTAAAATCTACTTTCCTCTAATGCTTAAATTCTACCTTCTGTGAAAGCTGCCTTAAAATTCCTAATAACCACAGGAGGAAAAATATAATCAATCCCTAATTACTCACAATTTGTTGTTAAATCTTTCCCTACATTGACATTAAGAGTGTTTTCTTCCCATTGCTTTCTTTTTGTAGATGTGACTATAGGTAGATATATAGAGGCAAAATAAGTATACATTATTTAAGAAAAAATGTGAATTTCATACTCCATGATAAAAGATGTGATAGCACACAGTTGCTTCAAGAAAGGAAGAAAGAAAAATGTTAGGTTGGATGTGGAGAGGCAAATAGAAGAGGAGATAGAAAGAGACATGGGGTACCTAAACCACAGTGATGTTAGGCAGGATGGACATGCTCACCAGGGCTGGGTCAGGTGAGATGTGAGGACAGAATAAGAGACGCACACCAATTTCTGCAGAAGACATTTTTCATTTCCATCTCTGATTAACTGTGCATACCAGCTCTATAAGATTAACATGTCCTTAAAATAATATTTGGACTTGTGAGTCTCACTTCATATTCATTGCAGTGAATTCTAAAAAAACCAAAGCCAGTTTCCAATCCTGAAGGCATTCTAAACAGATAATGTAAGTAGTCCAACTTCAGTCAGGTATCCATTCCTGAGCCAAATAACTAGGACTAAGAATGCAAGCATGGGTACCTGGAACCCACCCAGGTGACTGAAAAGATACTCTCAGAGGAAGGAAGGGTTAAAGGAATTATGTCACTTGTGTGACCTCAGGGAAAGTAATTTCACCTCTGTGAGCCACGGCTTATCAGTGAACTAGATTGAACTTCCTATTGTAAGGATCACTGCTCTGTAAACTTTAAACAACTAGTCAAGGATTTGAGGACCTAAGTTGACTATAAGTTTAAGATGAATCATGAGTCTTATGAGGCTGCCAAAAATAGCGAGCATCATCTTGGCTCATAATAAGTATATATACTAAAATGAGAGTAATGACAACCTTCTTCCATTGGATAAAAATCTGATTCCCCTAGAATAGAGTCTTCTGTTTGAGATACCTCACTAAAATAGATATTGGCAAATTGAAATAAGATATGCTGGGATTGGGGCTTTCTGGGTGGCTCAGTCGGGAAAGACTCCGCCTGTAGTGCAAGAAATCCAAGTTCAATCCCCAGATCGGGAAGATCCTATGGAGAAAAAAATGGCAACCCACTCCAGTATTCTTGCCTGGGAAATCACATGGACAGAGGAGCCTGGTGGGCTACAGTCCATGGGGTCACAGAAGTCAGACACAACTTAGCAAATAAACCACTACCACCACCATGGTGAAATTTAATAATGCTACTTTACAGCATACCTTCATATGAATTAGAAAAGCTTTAAAAAAAAAAAAAAAACTCTAATCCACAGGGTCTTAAACAATTAGAAATGTATTTATTTATTTAGTTTACATAGCAAAGAGTCTAAGAAGGTTGTTTCTGGCATTGGGTCATTGGTCCCTTGATGTTAAGGCTGGCATCTCTGTGATTCAGCTAACCTTTCCTTGTGGTTGCAAAATGTCTATCAGCACTCCAGACATGTCATCATGCTCACAGCAGGAAAAAGTGGAGAAGGCAGACTATTGACTTGATCTGTTCACAATATCAGAAAAGCAAAAGCTTTCTCTGAGAAAATTCCAAGAAGATGTTCCCTTATACCTCATTCATTAGAATTGTGTCTCATGGTCATCTTTAATGCAAGAAAAGCTGGGGATATGTTGAGTGGAAGGCAGCTAGGAAGAATGAGATCTATAAGAGCTGTATTTCAGCCAAACACTGTTATTTGTGACAATAGCCATTATTTCCTCTCCCTTTTTGGAAAAAAAAAAAGGAAAGAAATATTTCAAGTATACACAAAAGAATCATACTGGTCTAGCTTAGTCAAGTATCCTCTCTGATTCATCAGCTATGGCTAAGATACAGACACAACTGCAGGTTTGTTACTACAAAAAATGTTTTTAATGTCACCCAAACAAGCATACCCAGCTAAAAAAAAAAAGAAACATCGCAAATCCAGTTGAAGCCTCCTGTATATTTCTCAGTTGCACTTCCTTACTCTGACCCCATAACCAACCACTATCCTGAATTTGAAATCTATTATTCCCGCACATATTTTCACTGTATATAGATACTCTCATAATCTTGCTTGGGCTGTTTTAAAATTTGTGCCATACTGTAACTTAGCCTGCCCTCTTCAACTTCCTTTCTTAGCTAATTAGATTCATGTTTATACATATGATCGAGTTCATTCAGTTTCACAGCTGTATGATAAGTATTTGGTGAATATAGCATAATTTATTTATCCATTCCTTCGTTGATAGACATTTGAATTATTTATAATTCTTTGCTACTCTGAAAATGCTTCAGTGAATTTCTAGTACATGCCTCTTTCTGCATATATGAAATTATTTCTCTGAGGCATATGCCCAGAGGTGGAATTGCTGGGTCAAAGGTTCTCTCAACTTTTAATTTTACAAAACAGTGCCAAATGGCTCTCCAAACTGATCTCTCAGTTAGCCATCCAATACAGGGTGTTATTGTTCTAATTGCCTCACATTCTCATCAACTCTTGGCATTGTCAGACTTCTCAGATTATGCCAATCTCATGAGTGTGGGTGTACTATCTTTAATTTCCCTGATTGCTAGTAAGACTGAGCATTATGCCAGATGTTTATTGGCCATTTGGCTTTCCTCTTCCTTTAATTTCCTGTTGATGTCATTCGCCCATTTTCCTGTGAATCTGTTATCTTTTCCCTATCTTTCACATCTTTCTATATCTCACTGCCCCAACCAGACTAGTGAGCATCTCTAGTTGAGTCAGGGCTTCCACCTTTCATTCAGTTAATACCCACTATGTATATACCAGATACGGTGGAAGCATCGGAGCTTCAGATCCTTGCCCTGAAGTTATTATTATGTCTTTACGTTCTTCAGGTATGTCTGGCACATAAAGAGAGTTGTTGAATGAATAACCAATAAACACAATTCTAAGGAATCTGAGAGCTGTCTCTGTGGTCTTTGTGTGGACAGGTCCTCAAACTTACTCTGTATCAGTCTAAAGGGAAGAGTAATTTTAGATAGATAAAAGCTACATGGAAAGATATGGGCTCAAACATAACAGAAACTTTCTAATAATAAGATATGTTCAAAGATAGAGTAGTGAATACCCCCACCACTGGGGTTACAGTACAGACTGATTAACTACTGAGCAAACCCATTTTATAAGGAATAGAATATCAGATAAGGAGTTGCACCGGGTAAGGTCTTTCTCTATTCCCTGAAATTTTATAAAATGCAGTGCATCATTTTAGTTAACTCAAGATTCCACTTTTTAAAACTGTCCCTCATAATTAAATATAAAATTCATATCTGTCCATCTGATGATTTTCATATTCAACTACCTGAAATTATTCACGAAATGCCATAAATCTGACCTTTTCTTATGCCTGTGTTAAGTTTCATAAATCATTTTCTTTATAGCCTTTTCAAGTGACTTAACTCTTCACATTATAACAGAATGGACTCAACCTTTTTCTTTCATGCAACTGACCTACTATGTTACACCGTAATGCTTAAGAAAAGGTGAAGAAAGACTGGCTTCCTACCCCAGCACTCCTTTATAAGGAACAAAATTACTGCTCTGAATCCAGACTTTCTATTACCATACATGCATCTGAAAACATAGAAGCATAAAGCTTGGAATTAGGCTCCCCATCGGTTTAAAAACACAGTTTCTCTTAGAATCACAGATTTTAAAGCAGGAAGAGACCATAAAATGCTTTATGTTTACTTGAGTCAGGCCTCTGGCTTGGGTGGCACTAAAGAATCAAAGAGCACTCCTCCTGTACCCTCTGAATATCCGCCTTGTCTGCACATCGCAGATTGCTCTATGGCCACTTAAGTGATCAGTAAACACTTACTGGAGTGCCTGCTGGGAATTTGACAGTGTGCTGGAGTTAGGGCCTGGCAGAATCTTAAAAGAGTCACTGCTCTCCAGGAACTTTCAATCTTAGTGGAGAGAGAGAGGACACATATATAGAGAACAAAGACACTATCAAAGATATGAATGGAAGCCAGAGTCTGGTCCATAGTCAGCATCAGTAAGTGTATCTGTAACAAGAGAGCCCAGAAAGGACTCCAGAGTTCTGGCTTCTGTGTCTGGATGGATGGTAAAGCCATTCACTGAGAGAAGGGACTCTGGCAAGGTCAAGATGGACAGCAGAGGCAGTGAGCAACAGGAGGAACAATCCTAAATCTGTCTTGGCTGTACTGAGGATAAGATATGATTGAGAGTCCAAGAGTTGGATATAAGAGTTTATTGCTTAGAGGGAATATCTGGGATAGGATACTAATTTGTGAGTTGTTTGTACATATGTGGCAAATGAGAAGAGAGAGCCTAGGGCTGTACTTGGGGAAAATGCTGGATAGAAAACGGTGTATCCACAGAGGAGGCAGAGGAGGATGGGTGGGTATCACAAAGAGGTGGGGGGACAGGAGAGGTCAGCAGAGTTGAATGCTGCCAAGATGCCAAGTAAATGAGGATGTAGAAGGGGTTACTAGCTTTAGTTTGAGATGGTGAAGTCAAGGCTTTTGCTGATTTCAAAGTGCAGGGTGGGGATGGTACCCAGCCATGGAAAGGAAGAGCACAGGCATTCTGGGAAGGGGAACAGCACCACCTAAAACCCAAACAGCAGAGTAGCCATTGGGGTTTGACATGTGTCACAGTGGAACTTTCCCATTTAGTCACCTTCCAGAAGGGGACACTGGAGAGGAAGCCTGGGCTAGGAGGGCCTTGGGTGTCTGGCAAAGAACTTGGATTTTCCTTTCTAACCAAAAAGACCCACCGTTGGTTTCTGAGCCTAGAAGTGACTCTGTAAAGCCATGACACACGCTTGGTAGTTATGGGAGATGCGGCCCTTCTCACAAACTGGGTGGAGGCACACTTTCGAAACACAACATCAAGCTAAGATTCAGTAACAAAGGACAAAAACACTCTTGAGTGGGCAGATTTATTGTACCATCCTATGAGCTCATGAATGGGAAACTCTCCACCCTCCGAGGGAGGCCCTATTTAGAGATGTTGTTGTTATAGTAATAGCCACTGCCTCTCCCTCCAAGGGAAAGAGTAGAAAACCAGAGCTCCAGGCAGAAAGTAGGAAAACAGTAACGACTCTCCGCTTATTATTTCTGACTGAGTGAGTTACATAGGGAGGGGCTCTACTGGGTCCACAGCAGGGCTTTCATCTCCTCTGCCTCCATGACCTTGGCTCATTTGACTACGGCGAGGTCTCTGCTTGCTCTGGTGCACTCAAGGCCCTTAGGGCAATCGTGAGCAGGGATTCACATATGTGTGTTTGAGAAACAAAATACTGTGGTCCTGACCCCTCTGCCTCTTGCCTCCCATTTCCAGCGGGAAACAGAGGCAGAAAGCAAGATAAAGGAGTTTGGAGTCCTTTCTAGGGGATTGTGGGACAGAGGAGCTGCCCCAGCCATCAAGAGAGGCAAGAAGAGAGGGACAGCCATGAAGCAGCGTTCTCTCTGTGTGCCACCTTCCTCCCCCAACGTTCTTCCTTCCTTCATTGACTTTTGAGAACTTACTACATGCTCAGCTCTGACCTGGGCACTAAAGATCACCCAGTGACTAGCTCAGATGGTCTCCCTACCCTCATGGAATTTGCAGTCTAGAGGAAGAGACAGAGATTCAGGCAATTACATTGGCTGATGTGCATTTGCAAATATAATGAGTGCAGACTGACTGCTAAGAATGAGGAAGAAAGGCCAGACCACAGGGTCAGGTTGGGGAGGTCTTCAGGCCAAACTACCGAGTGTGCCATCCCCCACCCCACAACTGATCAGGATACAGGTAGCTATCCTAAAAGCACTGAGCAGCCAAGGAGCATTTTAAGCAGGAGGTGGATTGCAAGGTCAGATTTATATTTGAATCCTCAACAATAACAATAATCATGTGAAGGTTACTGCAACTCGCATGTCATACATATCTGAGTTACCAGGATGCTTCCTCCTCTTCCTTTGCCTAGGTTTGTCCCTGACCCTGGTCCTGGCCCTATACTTTTTCCGGGCTATGATAAAAAAAAATCCACCTGCAATGCAGGAGACAGGGGTTCCATTCCAGTGGGAAAGATCCCTTGGAGAAAGGAATGGAAACCCACTCCAGAATTCTATACTGGGAAATCCCGTTGACAGAGGAGCCTGATGGGCTACAGTCTATGGGGTTGCAAAAAAGTTGGACATGACTTGGCGACAACACCACCACCACCATGTGGATCACTTGGCTGCTGCAGCAGGAGAAAGAGGCAGCAGGCAGATGTTTCCCTGGAATGGTGGCCAAGAGAAACTGCTTTCAGGCAGCTGGCACACACTTAGAAACGTGGGAGTCAGATAAGGGCATTTTGGAACTGTTTGGAGGTTAAATGAGCCTGCTTAAGAACGCCATGCATATGAGGGAAATGCCCAAGCTATACTCTGCAGTGGAAAAAGCCAGGGGCAAAGAAACAGAGGCCGCATCCAATGCCCTGGGCGTCTCTGTGTGCTCCAGCACTTAGAGTATGCATCAATATGTTTGCATAGAAAAGAAGCATAGAAGTCAATACACACAACTCTTAACAGTAGGTAGCTTTGCATAGTGGGACTGTGGCAATACTTTTATTCTTCTTTATGCCTTACTGGGTTTCCCAGACTACTCTGCTCCTTGGAATCTCAAACTGCCCCTTAGAGGGACCAAGGAAAGAGATCAATCAGTGATGCCTTCAATCCAGCAGTCATCACTGAGTGGCTCCCTCAGTGACAGGAGCTGTGACTCATGCCATGGAACTTGAACTCACCATGAAGGGTCTGAAAGTTAGGGATGTAGAAAGTGTTCAGAAATGTTTCTTGATGTATTTGTTAGGAACCTTTGAATAGCTAATGAAGCTGAAGTCAACAAAGGGATTTGCATAACCGAGAAGTCTTGAGTATCACGGAGTCTCTTTGGTCTGGCCTAGTCACATGTCCATCACTGACCCAGTCACTTTTCTAAGAGGACAGAATATATTGAGTAGGTTGCTCTGGGTCAGGTACCAGTCTACAGAGCCTGGGCCTCCCGTGGAAGCTCAGATTGAGTTTGGGATGGAAATAGTTCCCCCAAAAGGAAATTGAAATGCTGTTGCCATAAGAATAAAGGAATGGATGCCCATCAGGCAAAAATAACAGGTGCCCAGAAAACCAAGAGAATCACTTAAAGGCTTTCTGGAGATATCTGCTTCCAGCTGAGTCCTTGGAGGCAGCGTGGTGTAGTAGGTGAAACCCTGGGCTCAGAAGGAAGAGACCAGAGTTCTAGACTCACTAATCCTCCTGCCTCTTGTCTATCCCCAGATTCATTTCCATGGTGTTACCATAATGATCCAGCTAAAACACAAATCTAACCATGTCTCAGCTTGAAATTCTTCATTGCTACCCACCCCACCCCTATCTCCCAACCCCAACCCCACGGCCTGCCAGATCAAGTACAAAGGCTCTCAACAGCATGCAAAACCCTCTACCTGCTTTTCAACATTATCTCCCTTGGCCTCAGACTGTCATCCCAGCACCCTGAGTTCCCTGTAGCACACATACACACATATACACATACACACACCAAGGTGAGTCTGTTCATGAATTAATCGTGCCTTTCCCTGTAGTACCCGCCACCTTTCCTCACCGAACTTTTGCCTTACCCATTCCATCTCATCCTTGATAACTTGGCCTAGATATCATCTCCAAGAAGCCCTCCCCTCTGTCCTTCCATGAACACCATCTTACCCTAAACATACCTCTTTCTTTGTACTTATTCTAATTACCTTTTTGTGATTCTATTCCAACAAAAGAACTGTGGTATCCTGTCTTTCTTATATGGACCACCCAGGTGCTGGCATGCTCACTGGCCCCAAAGAGATGCTTATTAAATGTTTATTGAACTGAACATTTCAGGATTCCTTTCCCCCTTACCTAAAATGAGAACTTTGAACTGTATAAGCCATGAGATTCCTTCTAGCTCTTAACGGTCACAGATCAGTCTAGCTCTTGTCACTAGACAGAAAGATCAGGAGAGGACGAGACACAGAGAAGGTGAGTTTTGATTTAGGAGCAGAGATTCAGAATAAGTAATCAAGAGACAATATCATGGCCCAAATTGGGCAGCACATGAATTCTGTATACTTAAGAGAGAATAAGATTAGTGTGCATCCAAAACAAAGTGATGAAAAATAAAGCTGTTTTATCTCTATCTCTAGATGTAAGATCACCACATAGAGCATGTGGCCACTAGAGACACAGCATCTAGTGTGCACTGGTCACAGAGTAAGCACTCAACAATTTTGTTGAATGGAATGCCAAAACCCACCTTTTTCTGCTTCTCCACCTGGAAAATGGATTGGCATTTGCCTGGTAAGGGGAGAGTCAAGGGAACATGTATTTGTGTCATACAAACAACCACAAATAATGCTGACAGATTCCCACCGGACCTGTAGTTTAGCCTGTGAAAAAGTTTCTGCTAGCCAAAAGGGAAAGGCAAAAACTTAAAGAGTGAAAACTTAAGTCCCGTAAAATGCTGAAAGCTGAAGAGCAATAACATAGTCCCACCAGACTGTAAACCGCTTGAATATTCCCAAGGAAGTCTCATCTACTGTTATCACCCACTTCTTCAGATTTCTTTGCTGTTCTTTGGACATCTGATACAGATCGAATGACAGACAGATAGAATTTATGGTTAGTGGAAAACCTACTCTGAAAGAAGGACAAAAAGAGTCAGTATATCATCCTTGTTAGGCAGAATGACAGGCGGAAGAACTTCCCAATTTTTCAAAAACTGCATGTCAATTTCTTGAGGAGGGGGGAGTATAAGTTAAAATTTTAAGAAGATCACATATTCTAGGATTAAATGTAATCAAAGCATTAAGGATGCATTTGCATCAAAATAAAATTAATTCTATTTGATTGATCCATCACTGATTTTCTAACACTGAAGCGAGAGTTTATTTTCAGGAGCATTACCTCATCATCTGTGTTGCTGGTTTGTGTTTTTAATCCGTGTTTGTGCCAGGAGATGTGTTTTGTCTTATGACCAAGAGTTGTGGTAGTATAAATGCACTTTGCTTTGTTTAATTTATTCATTTAATTTCTTCTTGGGTGATAGTTGTCTGTCTTTTCCCCCCTTCTAAATCACACTTCCTGACAATTTTATGTAGAAAATTAAAGTCATATTCTTTCTGAACCTGAATTGATTTTGCCCAGGTCTTATTTCAGAAATAATAGCAAAGAGAAATAATAGACTCCAGGACCTTGAATTTCACAGATTCCTTCTTTGCAGTCTGGCTTGAAGCCATCATATGAAGTCAGAGCTTTTTTTTTTTTTTTTTCCTCTCTCTCTTTCTCCTCCTCATCGCCCACATTTAAAGAGTAATCACTTGATTTGTGTCACTGGGTGGTATGACTTTGTTGTTACTGCTGAAAATAAATCAGTTCAAGGACTGGTAATTAAATCATCTGCTTATATATTTTTTTCTCTTTAAAAATCACTCAGAAACCAGAACCTTTCCCTCCTAATTCTGGGAGGCAATGTCAAACAGATCTTAGACTCTTAGGCTCTTAATGTTGATGGGAACCCTCGAGGTTTTGAAGTCCAACAAAATGAGATGGGAAGGAGTGGCAGTCACCTGGCTTTTTGTATTAAAAAGTCACAATCTTTTTTAATACAATTTTTAAAGCTTATGCTCCCTTTACACTTATAAAATATTGGCCGTATTCCCTGTGTTGAACAATACATCCTTTGAGCCTATCTTACATCCCTTAATTCGTGTCTCCCACTCCCCTATCCAAATATTGCCCCTCTTCCCATTGGTAACCATTAGCTTGTTCTCTGTATCCATGAGTCTACGCCTTTCTTTACTATATTCTCTAGTTTGTGGTATTTTTTAGATTCCACATCTAAGTGATGTCATATGATGTTTGTCTTTCTCTGTCTGGCTTACTTGGTATGATAATCTTAAGTCCATCCATGTTGCTGCAAATGACATTTCATTCTTTCTATTGCTGAGTAGCAGTCTCTGTGTGTGTGTGTGTGTGTGTGTGTGTGTGTGTGTGTGCATACCACATCTTCTTTATCCATTCTTCTGTTGATGGACACTTAGATTGCTTCCATACCTTGGCAATTGTAAATAATTCTGCTATGAGCTGCATATTCCTCCAATAATGTTTCATTCCTAACAGCAAGTGACCTCATGATACAGGGCCAACATGCCTTTATTAAGGTAAGGATTTGAAGGAACTAAGTCTTACACCCAGCATTGTCTCTCCCCTGCTGTTGGCTAATAACGCCTCTTAAATTCTGTGGCTCTCAGTATCCAAACATGTAAATTCGACCTCAAAGTTTCCTCCAGTTCTAACATTGTGGAGTCTTTGATCTCTTCTGAATATCTTCTCTAAACACCAGTATTGTTTGTAGTCCTCTTACGATCTCCAACTTTAAATTATTCTTAAAAGAAGCAAAAGCTCCATGAAACATATGTTTTTCACTTTAATCACACACCTTTCTATCATCCATAGAAAAATATGTGATTTTGATTGGCTCTGTCAATTGCCAGTTTAAAGACATTCCCTTTTTTTTTGGAGAGGGCAGTTCCTGCTGCTCTAGGACATGCTCTGTAGGGGCTGGTGTGAAAGTGGGTTTTCTCTCATCTCACCCCACTGGGACCCCTCCCCACCACAGAAAGGGCTCAGCCACCAAAGTAAGAGAAGTGTTTGCAAACCCATTCTCTCAGCTTCCCTGTTGTGACCTGAGGTCACATTGAGACCCGAGCTGTCAAATAGATGTGCTACTATCCCCATGTGGCTCTTGAACACTTGAAATGTGTGAATTAAGATATGTTACTAATATAAAAATGCACACTAGATTTTGAAAACTTAGTAGGAATATATGGGTATAAAATATCTCATGAATAGTTTTTCACATAGATTCTATCTTGAAATGGTAGTATTTTGGATACATCTGGTCAAATAACATCTATGATTAAAATTAATTTCCCCTGCCTCATTTTTAGGGATGTGTCCTAATGTAGATATTAGAAAAGTTTATTTTTATTTATGGCTGTTTTGGGTCTTCATTGCCGCACAGACTGTTTTCTCTAGTTGCAGTGAGCAGGGGCTACTCTCTAGCTGTGGTGTGCAGGCTTTTCATTGCAGGGGCTTCTCTTGTTGTGGAGCACAGTCTCCAGGTATACCGGCTTCAGTAGTTGCGGCTTCCAGGCTCTAGAGCACAGGCTCAATAGTGGTGGCTCTCAGGCTTAGCTGCTCCACAGCACGTGGGCTCCTCCAGGACCAGGGATTGAACCCTTGTCTTCTGCATGGGCAAGCAGATTCTTTACCACTGAGCCACCAGGAAAGCCCCAGAAAAGTTTATATATGTAACTCACATTCAGACAAAAGAGATGCATATCTGAGATCCATATCCATTGGGCATATCTGACTCACCAAGAAAGGGGCTTTGATCAATCAGAAAAATCTACCATGGTTGAAGGGCCAGGAGGAAGGCATGAGGCCCATTCTGGGAGCAACTCAGATGAGCACATTTCTTCACACCAGGCAAAGAGGAGAGGCCCAATACCCTCAAAAGGAGAAAACGGTTCTCAAAGTCAGCTTACATAATTTCTGATGTTTTTAAATTTCTTTGTAAGAAATTTGACAAATTTACACTGATTTCAGCACCAGGAAACCTGCCAGTTTGGCAGTCCAATGATTAATTTTCTCTCTGATCTGAGGTACAAAGTTCCTGAACTGTGTGAGTTTCCCTTCCTGCTATAGTACTTCTGACCTGCCTGGAGAGGTTACAGTCAAAAACATAAAACTACAGCAATGAGACTGCGTTATGATGTAGGACAAAGTTTGTTCAAGTGGAAACAAAACAGAACTCAAACAGCCTGTGACACTAATGCAAAGAGGGAGGGGAAAAAAGATCAACTTTTACAAACTTGGTTCTAAGAAGTTTTTAAACAACTTGTAAAACTCTGCAATCAGACGTATGCTGTGGGCCCCACTTTACTTCCTACATCTTACATCTGATGGATTCCTCTCTGGTTGCCCTCCTTACTAATCTCCCCTCACTCAATCTATGCTGAGCCTTGCTCCAAGTTGCTTGCAAAACTTGCTAAACTGCTTCTCACACTTTCCTCAATCCCCTTCCTCCACCTGGGAAAAAAATTTACATATTTTTCAAAACTCAGTTACAGCTTGGTTTTCTTTCTGAGCCCTCCCTAAACATCAGACTAGGCCTCTATACAAGCTTCAAGTCCCACACACTTAACACCTGCATTGCATGCTGTGTTTTCCTCCTCCAGTTTGCAAGGTGCTTTAAGCTACAAACCAAATACTATTTGTGTTTCTTTCAGCAGTGCCTGTATAGTTTCTGGCCCATTGTGTGCTGAGTTGCTCATTTGTCTTTGACTCTTTGGATGCAACCCCATGGAAGCCAGCCCTCCAGGCTCCTCTGTCCATGGGATTCTCCAGGTAAGAATATTGGAATGAGTTGCCATGACCTCATCCAGGGGATCTTCAAGCCAGGGGTTGAACCTCAGTTTCCCACACTGCAGGTGGATTCTTTACTGACTGAGCCATCAGGGAAGCCCTGGAAGCCCACACCCAATTGGAGTGGGTAGCCTATCCCTTCTCCAGGGGAACTTCCCAGCCCAGAGATCAAACCAGGGTCTCCTGCATTGCATTTACAGGCAGGTAAAAAGTGCTTGTGGAAAGAATAAGTCAGTGAATGAAAGAACAAATGAATAGTGAGTTCTATTGTTTCAGTATAAAATATGGGAATTATTTTAATAACGAAATGGAAATGTTATGTTCTCTAGTGCTAAATATACTGTCTTCACTTTTGAACTTTGAAACCTCTGCATGAGACTTAAGTTTAACTCCAAGAGACATAGAGAGATGATCTATTTCTCCATTATTTAGTTTATGTTGAATTCTGTTTATTAGCAAGTGTTCAGGAGGCATGATGAAGAGGCAATCAGATGGCATTTGATGATAGATAAGCCATCTGGATGCATTATCAATCAGTCCATAGGACACACACTTTGATTTCTTGGTCTAGGAATCAGGATAAGGGCAGAGTCATCTATCTATGTTCTATTATGCAGGCCCTCTGTGATCAATAGAATGAATTTTGCAAAAGGTTTGGTAGGTGAGAGATTTATTTCTGTAAGCACAGGAAAAACTGACTGAAATCAGCTAGCCCAAACTGAAATGGAGGCCATTCCATCCTTACAAAGGTTCAAAACAAAAATGTTTATTCATTCTCTTATTGATTTAGGGCAAATCATAGTATTTGTCAGTAAAGAAAATTGAAAAAAAAAAGTTCTTCTGTTTTTACACCTTCTGTGATATACTGTTATCTTCATGAAGGTGACGATCTTGTCTGCTTTGTTCACTAAGCAGTGACAACTTCCACAGAAGTACTCCTTAAATATTGCTGACCAATTAGATAAAAGAAGGAACTTACATGTGAGGTAGAAGAAGGCATGCCACCAAATTGCTCTCATAACCACTTGGTGTTAAGAATGGCTTATTTTTGGTAAATATGTTCTCTATTCTAAAAGCACTGTGATGTGGTGATTTTGTTAGACTGTAGCTTTCTCCCCACACAGTTCTTGAATGTAAAATTAAGGGCCTGGTGCACTGGGAAGACACAGAGGAATCGGGTGGAGAGGGAGGTGGGAGGGGGGATCGGGATGGGGAATACGTGTAAATCTATGGCTGATTCATATCAATGTATGACAAAACCCACTGAAATGTTGTGAAGTAATTAGCCTCCAACTAATAAAAAATTTAAAAAAAAAAAAAAGCATATTTTAGGTTGAGAGGAAGCTAAATAAATGATGGATACAATTTTTCGTTCTAGAAACATCAATAACCAAACATTTCCAAACAGGAAAACATTTTTCTGCAAGTTACCACATTGGCAGATTCTTCATTATATAGTAAAGGGGGTACTGGTACCATGAGGGAGATAGCAATCCATGGGGACTTGATACATGACTAATTCCATCTCTCTTCCCATTGTGTCAGCACAGGTTGGGAAAAAGTTGCACAAAGTTTCTGGGTTTCTGAGTGATTTGAACCTTTCAGAGAATGTTGAAAACAGAACTTGGGAAGAAAATGTTTCACAGGATGGAAAGTTACAGCCTTAAGGGAACTTGGTGCCAGAGTTATGACTGGTTAAAAATAATTGGTTTGCAAAGAGCAGTTGTTGTTCAGTTGAAAGTCGTATCCAACTCTTTGCAACCCCATGAATCGCAGCAGACCAGGCTTCTCTGTCCTTCACGATCTCCTGGAGTTTGCTCCAACTCATGTCCATTGAGTCAGTGATGCCATCCAACCACCTCATCTTCTGTCACCCCCTTCTCCTCCTGCTCTCAATCTTTCCAAGCATCACGGTCTTTTCCAATGAGTCAGCTCTTTGCATCAGGTGGCCGAAGTATTGGGGCTTTAGCATCAATCCTTCCAATGAATATTCAGGACTGATTTCTTTTAGGATTGGCTGGTTTGATCTCCTTGCAGTCCAAGGGACTCTCAAGAGTCTTCTCCAGCACCACAGTTAAAAAGCATCAATTCTTCCACACTCAGCCTTCTTTATGGTCCAACTCTCACATCCATACATGACTACTGGAAAAACCATAGCTTTGATTATAGACTTTTGTCTGAAAAATAATGTCTCTGCTTTTTAATATGCTGTCTAGGTTTGTCATAGCTTTTCTTCCAAGGAGCAAACATCTTTTAATTTCATGGCTGCAGTCACCATCTGCACTGATTTTGGAGCCCAAGAAAAATTTTTGTCAAGATTAACTTCACCTTTACTGATATTACTCTAAAGGTAGCCTAGTATGAAAGGAAAATTACAGAAGAGACACATCTTACTCAAGTATGAGTCCCCAGACTAAAGTTTTGTCCAGTTCACTGAAGTAGCTTATTCTCCCCAGGATGCCTCCCAGACATGCTCAAGTTTGTGAGCCTTTTCCCGATACCACAGTGTTGAGCCTGTTTTCTGGGTTTGCTTACGAGCCATCTGCAAAAATTCACACTCACCCAGAGGTGGGCCAGCTATGCTTGCATAGAAGGCACCAGAGAATTGGGGGTGTCTGAGGGCCATTTAGAGACTCCTTGAGAAGGCTAGCCTCCTGATGGAGTCTGTAAAGCAGTTAATAGAATCCATAGCCCTCTGTTGATTTCTGAACCCTGGTTACTATGAATCCCTACTTCTCTTCTCCACTCTCAGTCTCTCCCAACCACTGAGCCATGCTAATCCTCTCAGTGTTTAGGGTGAAGAGAGAAAGAAGTGTACCTCTCAGGTTACAGTCCACACAGCTGGGGGAGCTGGCCTCTACCTCCCCTCTCACTCCTGTGGGGAAAAACTGGGGCTGAAGATGTCTTTCTTAGCATTAGACTAAGCCACCTTGGTGTGAGGAGGTGATGCTGTAAAGGGAAACTATTCTTATGCTCGTCAATGTGTGTATTCTTGGATTACTTTTTTCCTCCAGTGGTATGATGGAACTTCACTGCTGTATTATCAGACTCGCACAAAGGTACTATCGACATGGAGGTTGTCAAAATTGATGTTTGGTCAGGGGGAGGGAAGGGTGCGAGGTGACAGCTGAAAATTCCACTTCCACCATCTTGTTGATGTCACTGTTCAATGAAAGTTTGAGAAAACTTTAAAAGTATTGTATATAAATTATTTTCTGTCATCATTGTTGTTAACATTGCATCAACGTGTATAGCCCTAGCACCTAAAGAGTCGCTAGAGATGCTGTAGTCATTTGGAGATGTAACGGTCCAAAGTGTGGTCTATTGTACTACAGAGTCAAGCTAAGTCTTCCGTTTATTAGCAGTTGGACTTTAGGTGGGTTATTTAACCTCTTTGAGAATGGGATTAATAATAATATCTACCTACTTCGCAGAGCTGATGTGAGGGTTGGATAAAATAATGCATGTGACATGACTGACACAAGGCAAACACTCAAAATTATTGACTTTTATTATTATCATCATAATCATTGTCATCACAAAAATTAGTAAGTATGGTCATTTGGGGCCAAACTGAAATGTTTATCTTTTACAGACTATGAAAAATAATTATCCTATTAACAAAAATCATAAAAAACAAGGTTGTAAAGGAGGAGTATACTTTTATAATAAAAACAGTTTAAGATATTTGATTTTTATAAAACACAATTTACCAGAAATGGTGCATTCAAACTAATTATAAGTTTGCTCTTCTATAATGAAGTTTGCTTTTCTATACTTTGAAGAATCTCATTGTTTCAGCATCTCTGACAATATGTTTCCAGCTTTATTTGTGTCATTAAATATAGTTGAAAGCTGTAAATTATAATTCTTTTAAAAAATATTCTAAAATTCAGATTTTTATCTATTCTTTCAGTGTACAGAATTCGAACAAATGAGTTTTGTAAGTGTAGAAGGAGAGAAGGGAAAGGAGGAAAGAAAAGTCTTTAATAAATTTACTTGTAAAGAAGATGTTTTCTAGAAAACAGGTTTACTGTAAAATCATCTTTGCCTGTGGAAGATGAGCAAGGCCACATCCCTAAGTGACTTTGGAATAGCTCTAAGGACTGACAGATTATACCCTGTTACCTCAGTTCTTTGTTCCCAGCAGTGTATTTCTCAAAACCACAGCATGGGATGAGGGAGCTTCAAATAGATCATGACCATTGAGACTAGATGGACTGCACAGTTATCAGACTCTGAACTGTTGCTTTAAAATTTGGTTTGGCCCAATTTAACCTTGTAAAGAAAATGTAAAAGTTACAATACTGAAAAGTTGCCAGCAGGCTCCTCTGAGGCAGTTTGATCTCTCTTCACTTTCATTTATGTATTTTAGTTCACCTGTATGTGTACCATGGAAGGAGATATAGGTTCTGGCAGAATGTTTAACCATTCAAATATTACAGATTGACTAGAGATTCTGTATTTCATAGATGTTCCAAAAGTATTAGATTGTAGACTGTCTGCTTTGGTTTTACTGGCTTACTTTCTTCATTAAGAGGATACCAAATATAAGATCTATAGTTCCTGTTCCAGACATTCTGAAATCACATTTCTAGAGTGGAGGTTGGGGGAAGGACTCTGTATACTAACAGGTGATTTCCGTGTGCAGTCCTCCAGTGGCTGCTGGAGGACTCAGACCATGAAAACCTCCCCTGGATGACCTGCAAGGACCCTGTGGCCCTATTTTCCCTATATGATGCTGTCAATTGTAACCAAAAGAATGAATTCTAAGTAGTAAGTGGGAAGGACAGAGGTCAGAGGACTTCACACATCCTACAAGACATCCTCTTCATATCTCTGCCTATTCTTTATTTTCAGATATTATCTGTGTTTTTAAACAGAGTTCATTCTATGTTTATTGAGCACCTACTAGGTGTGCTAGATGAGCAACAACAGGGTAGCCGATCAAGCGAATGTTAGCTAACTCCAACATATGCTGGTGCTATTAACTAGTGCCATGGGAGCGTGGAGGAAGAAACTAACTGATGAGGGAGAGGAGAGGACATTACAAAGGAGAAAAACTCACAGAGTGCACCAGGAGCTACTTCACTGAACAAAAAAGTGAGGGAGAGCTCTTTAAAGCCGTGAGACTACAGGATGTTTCTGGTATTTTCAAGAAATGATGAAAGTCTCCTGAATCCTTACTGTTCTCCAACAGAACGTGGGAATAATAGCTACCTTAGCTGAGGGGGCCTAGGAGCAATGACCTGCCAATGCCTAGATCTCAGTTTCTAATATCATCCTCCAGTAAAGGGAACCAGGGCTGCTTGGAGAAATGACTAGTCCCAGGACAAGAGCAGGAAATTTATGAGGCAAGCCAGTGGAAGGAGCATAGGGGCCATTGAAAAGGCTTGGGCCTGGTGCACTGGGAAGACTCAGAGGAATCCGGTAGAGAGGGAGGTGGGAGGGGGGATCGGGATGGGGAATACATGTAAATCCATGGCTTATTCATGTCAATGTATGACAAAAACCACTACAATATTGTAAAGTAATTAGCCTCCAACTAATAAAAAATAAATGAAAAAAAAAAAGGAAAAACCTCCCTGTGACCCAGGTTGAAGCAGTTTGAGGGAGAAATAAAGTAGTATTTGAATTAGAACCCAGGGCATAAAATAAATACTCATAAGTCCACACTGATATAAATGATGGACTGAATAAATTAATGGGGGCAAAGAATCAAATTTCCCATCCAAGTTCAGTTCAGTTCAGTTACTCAGTCATGTCCGACTCTGCAACCCCGTGGACTGTAGCACGCCAGGCTTCCCTATCCATCACCAACTCTCAGAGCTTGCTCAAACTCATGTCTATCAAGTCAGTGATGCCATCCAAGCATCTCATCCTCTGTCATCCCCTTCTCCTCCAGCCTTCAATCTTTCCCAGCATCAGTCTCCCATCCAAAAGAATTCCAAATAACTTAACTATATGTTTTCCAGAAGGAGGGCATCACTCCCTGCCACTGGGTGTGCTATACATAGTGACTTCCTTCCAAACAGTACAGTGTGAGAAAGGAAGGGAAAAAGCTCAATTTACTGGAGAGAAACCTGACAAACACTGTCTCAGCCAGGTGATCAAAACTCGCATCAATAGTGATAAGCCATCTTTTTTTTTTTTTTTGAAGTATAGTTGATTTACAGTTGTGTGTTAATTTCGGGATGGGGAGTACAGCAAAGTAATTCAGTTTTATATTTTTTCTGATTATTTTCCATTATAGGTTATTACAAGATACTGAATATAGTTACCTGTGCTACACAGTAAATCCATGTTGCATGTCTATTTTATATATAGTAGTATGTGTCTGTTAACCCCATACCCTTAATTTCTCCCTAATTCTTCTCTTTCCCCTTTGGTAACCTCGAGTTGTTGTTTTTTTTTTTTCTATGTCTGTGAGTCTGTTTCTGTTTCACAAATAGATTCGTCTGTATTACTTTTTTAGATTACACATATTCAGTGATACCATGTAGTATTTGTCTTTCTCTATCTGACTTACTTCACTTGGTATATTAATCTCTAGGTCCATCCATGTTGCTACAAATGGCAAAATTTTATTCCTTTTTAAATCTGAGCAATATTTCATTGTATATATGTTCCACACTTGATCCTGTGAACCCTTAGAATATTGAGATAAGAAAGGCACTTCTCTGGAATCTTCCTCCTAAAAATGCATCACCTCAGTATAATCAAGAGGAGAAAAAAAAATCCCAATTGAGGGCCTTTCTACAGAATACCTGATTAGTACTCCTCAGAAGCTCTCAAACTTTAAAGGTCATAAAAAACAAGGAAAGTCGGAAAAATGGTCACAGCCAAGAGAAGTCTAAGAAGACATGAGAACTAAATAGTCTCATGATGAGATCCTAGAACAGAAGAAGGACAGTAGGGAAAAAGTAAGGAAATCTGGATGAAGTATGGACTTCAGCTAATACCAGTGATCAATACTGGCTCACAAATGTGTCAAATGTACCATGTTAATGCAAAATATAATAATAGAAACTGAGTGCAGGATGTTAGGCTCTCTCTGCATTGTCTTTAAACATTTCCATAAATCTAAATCTACTATAAATTAAAAGCATATTTTAATAAACAGAGATGCTCATCGGCTTGCCTGCCCGTATGGTTATTATGAATATCAGATGGCTTAATGTGAGTGTACTTGCTAAATTCTGATGTATACCATGAATATAAAATGGATTTAAATGTGTTATTATTTCAATAAAATTATTATTTAAATTTTTTAATTTAAATTATTTTTAAATATTTAAAATTATTTGTGGTGTGAGGATGGATAGAATTGATTAGGCAGGCTGTGAGCACACTATGAAGAGTCCCAGATGATGTGTGAAGTAGTTTGAATTTGATTCTAAAAACAATGGATCACTAAGTTCAGTCACCCAGTCATGTCCGACTCTTTGTGACCCCATAGACTGCAGCTTGCCAGGCTTCCCTGTCCATCACCAACTCATCTCCATTGAGACAGTGATGCTACCCAACCATCTCATTCTCTGTTGTCCCCTTCTCCTCATGCCTTCAATCTTTCCCAGCATCATGGTCTTTTCCAGTGAGTCAGTTCTTCGCGTTAGGTGGCCAAAGTATTGGAGCTTCAGCTTCAGCATCAGTCCTTCCAATGAATATTCAGGACTGATTTCCTTTAGGGTTGACTGGTTGGATCTCCTTGCTGTCCAAGGGACTGTGAAGAGTCTTCTCCAACACCACAGTTCAAAAGCATTAATTCTATGGCTGATCAAAACCCACTGAAATGTTGTGAAGTAATTAGCCTCCAACTAATAAAAAACAAAAAAAGCATTAATTCTTTGGCACTCAGCTTTCTTTATAGTCCAACTCTCACATCCATGCATGACTACTGGAAAAATTATAGCTTTGAATAGATGGACTTTTGTCAGCAAAGTAATGCCTCTGCTTTTTAATACACTGTCTAGGTTTGTCACAGCTTTTCTTCCAAGGAGCAAGCATCTTTTAATTTCTTGGCTGTAGTCACCATCTGCAGTGGCTTTCGAGCCCCCAAAAATAAAGTCTCTCACTGTTTCCATTGTTTCCCCATCTAATTGCCATGAAGTGATGGGACTGGATGCAATGATGTAGTTTTCTGAATGTTGAGTTTTAAGCCAACTTTTTCACTCTCCTCTTTCACTTTCATCAAGAGGTTCTTTGGTTCTTCTTTGTTTTCTGCCATAAGGGTGGTATCATCTGCATATCTGAGGTTATTGATATTTCTCCTGGCAATCTTGATTCCAGCTTGTACTTTATCCAGCCCAGCGTTTCGCTTGATGTACTCTGCATATAAGTTAAATAAGCAGGATGACAATATACAGCCTTGACGTATTCCTTTCCCTATTTGGAACCAGTCTGTTATTCCATGTCTGGTTCTAATTGTTGCTTCTTGACCTGCATACAGATTTCTCAGGAGGCAGGTAAGGTGGTCTGGTATTCCCATCTCTTTAAGAATTTTCCATAGTTTGTTGTGATCCACACAGTCAAAGGCTTTGGCATAGTCAATAAAGCAGAGATAGATGTTTTTCTGGAACTCTCTTGTTTTTTCAGTGATCCAGTGGATGTTGGCAATTTGATCTCTGGTTCCTCTTCCTTTTCTAGATCCAACTTGAACATCTGGAAGTTCACGGTTCACGTACTGTTGAAGCCTGGCTTGGAGAATTTTGAGCATTACTTTGCCAGTGTATGAGATGAGTGCAATTGTGTGGTAGTTTGAACATTCTTTGGCATTGCCTTTCTTTGGGATTGGAATGAGAACTGACCTTTTCCAGTCCTGTGGCCACTGCTGAGTTTTCCAAATTTGTTGGCATGTTGAGTGCAGGACTTTCACAGCATCATCTTTCAGGATTTGAAATAGCTCAGCTGGAATTCCATCACCTCCACTAGCTTTGTTCATAGTGATGCTTCCTAAGGCCCACTTAACTTCACATTCCAGGATTTCTGCCTCTAGGTGAGTGATCACACCATCGTGATTATCTGGGTTGTGAAGATCTTTTTTGTACAGTTCTTCAGCATATTCTTGCCACCTCTTCTTAATATCTTCTGCTTCTGTTAGGTCCATACCATTTCCGTCCTTTATTGATCCCATCTTTGCATGAAATGTTCCATTGGTATCTCTAGTTTTCTTGAAGAGATCTCTAGTCTTTCCCATTCTGTTGTTTTCCTCTATTTCTTTGCATTGACTACTGAAGAAGTCTTTCTTATCTCTCCTTGCTATTCTTTGGAACTCTTTCCTTTTCTCCTTTGGCTTTAGCTTCTCTTCTCTTCTTGGTTATTTGTAAGGCCTCCTCAGACAACCGTTTTGCCTTTTTTATTTCTTTTTCTTAGTGATGGTCTTGATCCCTGTCTCCTGTACAACGTCACAAACCTCCATCCATAGTTTTTCATACACTCTATCAGATCTAATCCCTTGAAACTATTTGTTACTTCCACTGTATAATCATATGGGATTGGATTTAGGTCATACGTGGCTTTCTCTACTTTCTTCAATTTAAGTCTGAGTTTTGCAATAAGGAGTTCATGATCTGAGCCACAGTCAGCTTCTGGTTTTGTTTTTGTTGATTGTATAGAGCTTTTCCATCTTTGGCTGCAAAGAATATTATCAATCTGATTTCGGTATTGACTATCTGGTGATGTCCATGTGTAGTGTCTTGTCTTCTCTTTAATGGATCATTAAAAGTTTCTAAGCAGAAGAGTATGATTAGACCTGAATTTTAGCAGTGACAATGGAAGAAAACTGAAATACTGGAAACCACAGAAGTCTGGGCACAGGTACTCAGAACAGGGCAGAGGTGGTACAGGGAGAAGTCAAGTGGCAGTGACAGCCCTCAGATAGGCGTGACTTCCCCTCTGTACCCCACACCAGTCACCCTCCAGTGGAGACTTTCCAAAGACAGTTAATTTTATATCATTTTAATATTTTCAATAAAAATGATTCATTATTGAATAAGTATATGCCAATGTTTATACCTTGGTTATAACTCTTATAGATACATAAATCATGGTCAGTCACAATACCACATTCCCTGATGTACAGTGATAGGGTCAGAGAAGATTATGTGACTTAAGCAGAGCAAATCAAAATCTGTAACTCTGCCAAGCTGAAAAAATACAGCTCTGGGGATTCCAGAAATTATTTTTCTGCCAGATAGGGAGGGTCTACCTCCAGCTGACTGAGGGAAACCAACAGACAAAGAGAAACAGAGACAAACAGAGAGGAGAGAAAGACATAGAGAGGCTTAACAGCATTGTTTAAGCCTCCAGAGGCAGCATTCTTAAACTTTTTGTTCATGAAAACTGATATATACCTGTCCTTTCTCCTTTGTTTTTAGCTTGAGCAGTTTTACTTGGGTTTCTTTAACTTGCAAAAAGGAGTCCTGACTCTGTTTCCTCTTCTTTCAGCTCTGTCAACACCCCTTGATACTCTGAAAGCAGTTACTTAAAAATTATGCTCTCAGTGAGGTCATAAGAATGTCATTTCATGTGTCTGATTGGGGTTTGAGAATATTTTACCCTTATTGTGGCAGCCTAGCACGTTACTGGTTCATTCCTTGACCTCTGCTTCCTTCTCTGTAGCATGGGCATCATAGGTTGTTATGAGGGATAAATAACCAATGTAAGAGTATGTGGCTCATTGCCTGGCATGTAGCAAGCCCATGGCAAATGGTAGCTATTATTAATGGTGGTAATAGAAGAAATAATAGGCCTCTTTGACATTGCCCAGGAGAATGAATAAATATAGTGAAATAAATAAATTCCTGTTGCTACTCACCCTGGAGCCCTGTATGTATTTGCCCTAGTGAGAACAACTAGGACATTGCTAATAAGTGTCGACAGTTGGGAACATCCGCTGTCAGTGACTTTTCTTCTTGAGGTTCACATAAAACCGTTGTTTCTGTTCTTTATCCACTTCATCTTAACAGATTGTAAGCACTCAACAAACATTAGTTCTTCTTAGTAGCATTATTACTATCAATAGCACCATACTTCTCCCTGCCACAAACTTGTTCTATCCAGTTTCATGTGCCCTGGAGGGCAATTGCCCATCTATTTGAAATGTCCTCCTTGGCCTTCAAAGTTAATTTTTGTCTACTCCATAGAATCTATGTTTTATGTCAGACTATCTCACACATACCCCCTGGATATCATAAAAGTCTATCCAACTGTTTCCTGGGATGTGATGACAGGCAGACTGACAGAAACTTAACTTTATGAGCATAAGTTGTGAAGGTTCTCTATGCCCTGCTATTATCTGTGGCTGAGCTTTCATCAGCAGCTTGAGGGCAGGGTCCTTTCCCACCCATCCACATAGAGTGCTTGGCCTCCCATGAGTCTTCATCAAAGCTGGTGACAGTCTCTTTTGGGGAAAACTTCTGGGAAGCACTGCCTCTCTTCCTAAAAGCCCCTGGCAGAGAGGCAGGGCACCACCAAAGCAAACTTCCTACCACACACAGTTTTACCTGGGGTTAATTCTCCTGTGAAACTCCAGTGCATGAGCCACCTCCAGCAGGCCCATTTACTTTTAAAAGAAACGAGGCTATTTTCTTCCCTACTCTGCCATCCCAGGAATCTATCTGTGGATTATTTTTAAGGCAAGAACTATCTAATAATGGGTAATTTCACTGGTCTATATTTGGTGTCAAGGAAGATTTTTTTTTTTAGGTCATTGAAGGGAAGTTCTCAGAAACTTCAAGTTGGAAAAGAGCTGACAGAAGGTAGATGTCATAGATATTTTTTTCCTTCTAGAGCAGAGGAACTCACCGTCAGGAACTAGGCCTCAGAAAGTCGACAGTAGGAACTCAGTTTCCTCATCAACAAAATAGGTGGTATAGAACTTCCCCAATAGGGCTTTGGTGAGAGATAAAGAAGATAGCAAATAGAACACTTAACTCAGTTCTCAGACACTCTTGGGCCATCTCCATCTGTCAGCCATCACCTCTGTTCCCTCCTCTTTGTTGGACACTCTCCCGGCTGTTTCCATACTTTAGGCTCCTCCCTCTGTCCTCCCAGTTTTCCCTTGTCCTTCCTAAAGCCCAGCTCTGAGGCATCTCTCTCCACCTTGCTGTCATTGTAGACCTCCTTCGGCCTTGTGCTGGTATTCTTGGCCTCCATCACTACACTATGTCCTGTAGTTCTAGACTTGCCTCCCACTACCAGCCTGCACAGTCATGCTGTGTACTAACAGATAACTAATATATTGATTAAATTAGATGACTTATGTAAAGTCATTACCTGAATGCCTGGAACACAGTCAATAATATTGTACTGATAGCTGTTGGCATAGTCATTTTGAAGTGTTTTGAGCATACAGAAAAGTTGAGCATAGGAAGTAACAGATATTCATCCAGGCACTCAACTTTGTCAGATCATAATATTATGCCATATATTTTCATATCTTTTTTTAAGAACTGAAACATTCCAGGTGTTACTAAGTTGAAGTCCTCCCTATACTCCTCCCACCTTCCATTCCCGTCCCTCCCATCAGAGCAGTATCTACAGTCCCAAATTTTTTATGAATCATACTTTTTTTTGTACTTTTATCTTATATTCTGGAAATTTTATTTAAGTGATAAAGTACTGTCTATAGCCTTCTTCAAATTGCATTTTTGGTCAACATTATGTTTTTGAGATTTACCCATGTTAGAATATGTGATTTTAACTCATTCACTTTCACTGTCGTTTAGTTGCTAAGTCGTGTCTGACTCTTTGTGACCCCATGGATTATAACGGCCAGGCTCCTCTATCCTTGGGATGTCCCAGGCGAGAATACTGGAGTGGGTTGCCATTTCCTTCTCTAAGGGATCTTCCCGACCCAAGGATTGAACCTGTGTCTCTTGTGTCTCCAGTATTGGCAGGTGGATTCTTTACCACTGAGCCACTAGGGAAGCTATTTTCATTACTGTGTTGTATTTCATTGTATGAGTGTTTTTAAAATGTATTCATTCCATTTCATAGACATTTACATTGCTTCCAAAGTAGAGATAGAATAAATCTCAAAGATCATTATACAAATGAGAAAAGGTAGCTAAGCAAGGGAAGTGATTTGGCTAAAGTCATAGAGAAACTAGTGGAGAAGGACTTTAAAAGATTATATTAATAGTACTCTGCTTCTCTGATGGCTCAGTGGTAAAGAATCTGCCTGCAATACAGGCGATACAGGAGACAAGGGTTCAATCCTTGGGTCGGATAGATCCCCTGTAGGAGGAAATGGCAACTTTTTCCAGTATTCTTGCCTGAATACAACCCCAAGGACACAGCAGCCTGGTGAGCTACAGTCCAAAGGGTTTCAGAGAGTCAGTTGGACATGACTGAAAACTGAGCATAGCACAGCACACACAGAAGCCTTCAGTGGCCGGTTTTTTTGTTTGTTTGTTTGTTTGTTTTGTTTTGTTTTTGCCCAACAGATGTTCCCATTTGCCTCTTCAGATTCCTTAGAGCAACTCATCCCTCATTCCATGAGACCCTGTTGGGAATATCAGTTATTCCGTGACCAGTGAGCATGAGAGCCCATGACTCAGTCAAAGTCAATCACAACACCACATTCCTTGGTGTACAGTGATGGGGTCACAGAAGATCATGTGACTTAAGTGGAGCCAGTCAGAATCTGTAACTGCCAAGCCGAAAAAATACAGCCCTGGGGATTCCAGAAAATATTTTTCTGCCAGGTAAAGAGGATCTACCTCCAGCTGACTGAGTGACGCCAACACACAAAGGGAAGCAGAGAGAAACAGAGGGGAGAGAGGGGAGGGAGAAAGACATAGAGAGGTTTAACAGCATTGTTTAAGCCTCCAGAGGCAGCATTCCTAAACGTTTTACTTATGAAAACTGATAAATACCTGTCCTTCTCCTTTGTTCTTAGCTTGACCGGTTTTACTTGGGTTTCTTTAACTTGCAAAAAGGAGTCCTGACTCTGTTTCCTCTTCTTTCAGCTCTGTCACCTCTGCACCCTCTGGTACTCAGTAAGCGGTTACTTGAAAATGATGCTCTCAGTGAAGTTGTCAGAATATCACTAACACTGGACTTAGCAAACACAGCAAGACTAACTGTGGTCAAAGTTATAATGAAACATTCTCTTCTCTTAGATATTTTGCTCTGATATGCCATCCATTCGTTCAGAACATATTCATCATGTTCCTACTATGTGCCAGGTGGAAGAAGCAAAACAGGAATAGCACAAAGGACATAGAGAAAATAAAATAATTTTCTAAGTATTTTGTAGGAAGTAGTACAATATTAAATCTAAGTAGACTGCCATTAGGAGATAATACCTATTTAAATCCCTAGAGAAAAAAAACTAAAATGCCAAGAAAGGAATTAAATGGAATATTTTAAAATGTCTGATTAGTCCAACAGGAAATAGGAAAGAACAAATAAAGGAACACAGAGGAATGGACAAATGAAAGACAAATAATTAGATAGTAGTATTAAATCCAACCTTATCAATCAGTACATTAAAAATAAATAGCCTAAGTCTCCAGTTAAGAGGAAGAGACTTTTAAACTGAAAACAAAAGACTTTTAAACTGAAAACAAAGGCAAACTATTTGTTGTCTCTAAGAGACATGCTTTAAATATCAAGTTATATTAAAAGCAAAAGGCTGGAAAAATTTCACCATGCAAACTGTAAGCACAGAAAAGCCAACATGGCTATATAATATCAAAGATGACTTAATCAGGAGTAACACCAGAGATAAAGACAAACATTTCATAATGACAGAAGGGTCATTTCAGCAGGAAGACATAGCAGTTACAAATGTGTATTAACCTAGAAATAGCAAAAGCTGATGGAACTAAAGAGGGAATTAATATAAAAATCACAATTGTAGTCGGAGATCTTAACCTCCGTCTTTCATTAGTTAATAAAATAAGTAGACAAGTAGACAATAACTGTTAGAGCAAATGCTGTATATAGGGTATCCAAATTCTGTTAATCGTTTTGACCTAAATGATATTTATGGACCATATGAAATCACTGCAGAACAGACATTACTTCCAGGTGCATGTGGAACATTCACCAGAATATGCCATGTCGTCAAATATGAAATAAGTCTATATCACTTTTAAAAGGTTGAGACAAAACCATAGTCTCTGACCACAATGAAATTAAGTTAAAACTTAATACCAATACAATGTCTTAAAACTCCCCAAATATTTTAGAACTATACAATGCATTTTTAAATGATACATGAACCAAAGAAGAATTAAGAAATATTTCCAAATGAATGCTAAAGACAATACAGCATATCAAGATGTGTGAGATGTTGGTAACTGCATTTAGAAGGAAAATTGTGAATGTAGATGCTTATATTAGAAAAGAAGTAAAAGAGCAAAGATCAGTGATCTATGTTTATACCTTAAGATATTAGAATGAGAAGAACAAATCAATACCAAAGTAACAGAAAGAAATAATAATAAGAACAAAATTCAATGAGATGAAATAAAAAGCAAACAATAGAAAAAATTTAACAAAACAAAAAGGCTATTCTTTGAAAATATTAATACAGTTGATAAACCCATAGCAAGCCTGATTAACAAAGAAAGAATGAGAACACAGATTACAAATATCAGAAGTAAAGGAAGGCATGTCATTACAGATCCTACAAACATTAAAGGGTAATGAGAAAATATTATGAACAGCTTCATACCAATAAAACTTGACAACTTAGATTAATTGGACAAATTCCTTGAAAGACATCCAAAGCAATTCCAGTAAAAGTCAAATTGGCTTTTTGAGGAAAGTGATAAGATGATTATAAAATATATGTGGAAGTGCAAAGAACCTGAAACAGCCAAAACAGTTTTGATCTAGAAAAACAAATTTAGAGGACCTCACATTACATGATTTCAAGACTTTCTATGAAGCTTTAGGAGTCATGACAGTGTGGCATTGGTATAAGTGTAAACAAATCAATTAATCTGAATACAGAGTCCAGAAAAAGCCTACACATATTTTTCAATTGATTTTCAACAAAGAATCTATGGCAATTTACTGGGGAAAATACTCTTTTGAGTGATTTGTCCTGGAAAAGCTGGATAAGTATATAGGAAAAACAGAAAGAAACAACTTTGAGACTTATCTCCTACCATATACAGAAATTATTTTTAAATGGATCCTAGAGCTGAACATAAAAGCTTGAACTTTAGACCTAAACATGAAAACTTCTAGGAAAAAAAGAAAAAACCTTAGAATACTATCTTCATGAGTTTGGGATAAATGAAGTTTTCTTAGATGACACAAAAAACACTAATCATAAATGATAAATTAAACTTCATGAAAATCTAAAACTTCTGCTCATTTAAAGATAGGGATAAACTTTTTGTAATGTGTAGATGATATACAAAGAGTTTGTATCCAGATATATAAAGAGCCATTGCAAATCAACAGCAGCCAAAAAACAGTAAAGATGAACAAAGAGACTTGGATATCTCACAAAGATGTGTGAGGGGCCAATAACACATGAAAGTGCTCAATACTTTTTTTTTCAATTATTTTTATTAGCTGGAGGCTAATTACTTTACAATATTGTAGTGGTTTTTGTCATACATTGACATGAATCAGCCATGGATTTACATGTATTCCCCATCCCGATCCCCCCTCCCACCTCCCTCTCTACCCGATCCCTCTGGGTCTTCCCAGTGCACCAGGCCCGAGCACTTGTCTCATGCATTCAACCTGGGCTGGTGATCTGTTTCACCCTAGATAATATACATATTTCGATGCTGAGCTCTCGAAACATCCCACCCTAGCCCTCTCCTACAGAGTCCAAAAGTCTATTCTGTACATCTGTGTCTCTTTTTCTGTTTTGCATATAGGGTTATCATTACCATCTTTCTAAATTCCATATATATGTGTTAGTATACTGTAATGGTCTTTATCTTTCTGGCTTACTTCACTCTGTATAATGGGCTCCAGTTTCATCCATCTCATTAGAACTGATTCAAATGAATTCTTTTTAATGGCTGAGTAATATTCCATGGTGTATATGTACCACAGCTTCCTTATCCATTCATCTGCGGATGGGCATCTAGGTTGCTTCCATGTCCTGGCTATTATAAACAGTGCTGCGATGAACATTGGGGTGCATGTATCTCTTTCAGATCTGGTTTCCTCAGTGTGTATGCCCAGAAGTGGGATTGCTGGGTCATATGGCAGTTCTATTTCCAGTTTTTTAAGGAATCTCCACACTGTTCTCCATAGTGGCTGTACTAGTTTGCATTCCCACCAACAGTGTAAGAGGGTTCCCTTTTCTCCACACCCTCTCCAGCATTTATTGCTTGGAGACTTTTGGATAGCAGCCATCCTGACTGGCGTGTGATGGTACCTCATTGTGGTTTTGCTTTGCATTTCTCTGATAATGAGTGATGTTGAGCATCTTTTCATGTGTTGGTTAGCCATCTGTATGTCTTCTTTGGAGAACTGTCTGTTTAGTTCTTTGGCCCATATTTTGATTGGGTCATTTATTTCTCTGGAATTGAGCTGCAGGAGTTGCTTGTATATTTTTGAGATTAATCCTTTGTCTGTTGCTTCATTTGCTATTATTTTCTCCCATTCTGAAGGCTGTCTTTTCACCTTGCTTATAGTTTCCTTTGTGGTGCAGAAGCTTTTAATTTTAATTAGGTCCCATTTGTTTATTTTTGCTTTTATTTCCAATATTCTGGGAGGTGGGTCATAAAGGATCCTGCTGTGATTTATGTCAGAGAGTGTTTTGCCTATGTTCTCCTCTAGGAGTTTTATAGTTTCTGGTCTTACATTTAGATCTTTAATCCATTTTAAGCTCAATACTTTTAATTAAAACCATGAAATACCATTTCATATTCACTAGAGCAGCTAAACTGATAAAGACAATACCAAATTTTGGTAAGCATTGTAGAGCAACTGGCATTCTTATATGTTTTTGATGGGATTGCAAAATGGGATAGCCACTTTGTAAATCTGTTTGGCAATTCCTTATAAGTTTAAAGATACGCTTATTCTATAACCCAGCAATTCTACTCCTAGGTATTTATCCAAGAGAAATAAAATCATATGTCTACACAAACCCTATACAAGAATATTCATACCAGCTTTATTCTTAATATCCAGAACCTGCCAACAAATGTCCATCAGCAGGAGAATGGATAAAAAAATTGTGGTATGTTCATATAATGGAATACTATTCAGCAATAAAAATGAGCACAGTACTGATATGTCCAACAATATAGACAAGCTAGGCTATTGTGATAGAAATCAGAGCAGTGGTTTTCTTCAGTGGATTGGGATTGATTGGAAGGAGGCACAAGAGAGCTTTCTAAGGTAATGAACTAATAATGAAGTAATGAAAGCATTCTGTATCTTGATTAGAGTATTGGCTACAAAAGTGTATACATTTGTCAAAGCTCACTAAATTGAACAGGTATTTAGGATCTTTGCATCTCTCATATGTAAAATTTACCTCAGTGAAAACAATGATCTCTTTTCCATTAAAGGGAGAACAGGGTACTGCTGAAGGAAGATGTACCTATGAATCCTGGCTTTACCACTTACTAGCTAGGTGACCTTCAGCAAATTACTTACCCTTTCATAACTCACATTCCTCATCTAAAAATGGAAATGATGATAGTACCTGTCTCATTATGGTTGTTGAGAAGATTAAAGAATGTAGTCCCTGAAAAGGGTTTTGTACTGTGCGTGGTCTGATCTCCTGCCTTCCCAAATAGGCTGAGCCCTGAAGAACTAGTTCCTTGTTTCTTTTCTATTAATTCACCCTCTTGAACTCTAGTTTTCACCACTTTGTTCTTGATCCTTCTCTTGCTCAGCACTTTGTTTCTTCACCTCACATTTTGATAAAGTCATTATCTTTGTAGCACTTTCCTCTTTTTCCTTGTGTCTAAATGTGACCCCCACAGTAGACTTCAGGTTTCTTTTTTTTTTTTTCATTTATTTTTATTAGTTGGAGGCTAATTACTTTACAATATTGTAGTAGTTTTTGCCATACATTGACATGAATCAGCCATGGATTTACATGTGTTCCCCATCGTGAACCCCCCTCCCACCTCCCTCCCCATCCCATCCCCCTGCGCTCTTGTCTCATGCATCCAACCTGGACTGGCGATCTGTTTCACTTCAAGCTTCTTGAGACCAGAGCTCTCTCTGCCATTTCCATGCCCTGGGAGAACAGGAGGTACCCAGGTGGTATTCCATATGCGCTTCTCCATGTTATTATTCACTTTGTGAATAGGTAAAACAAAATTTTATGAAGGAATTTCAGTAATGACTCTTATGTTGTTCAAGAATTTAAAATAATAAAAATTATTCAATGAAGAATCTCCTCCCAATCTCTTTGCAGTCTCTTTTACCTTGTTCCCATAACCCCAACACCACCAAAAAGAAAAGAAGAAAAGGAAAGAAAAACTATTATTCTGTGTATTTCTTTATGAAATTATGATATATATCCTTATTTCTCCCTCTTTGTTATGTAAAAAGTAGCTACCATCACTTGTGCATTTGTGGGGTTTTCTTTCCCAACTAACAATACATTTTAAATCTCTTTGCACATCACTACTTAGAGATCATTTATGAAATGTTCCATTGATTAATGTGCTATAGGTTATTTCCATTCTTTTTAAATAATAAAAAATGAGTGATCAAACACTTGGATTTCTGCCAAAATCATAAGTAGAAAATGATGTCTCAATGTAGTTTCTCTTATAGGAAACTGAGACCCTTGTTATACATTTATATACCATTTGTTTTGCCTTCTTTGTGAATTGTCTGTACCTATCCCTTGCACATGGTCACTGGTCGTTTTTTTTTTTTTTTTTAGTTTCCAGTCATCACTTATATATCAGAAAGAGAAATACTTTGCAGTATGAATTGCAGTTTCTTGGTATGTCCTTTGAATTTTTTCTCTGCTCTTGTGATTTCTACCACACAAAGTGGTTTTAATTTTTACATACTTTATTAACTTTTTGTTTTATAGCTTCTACATTTTGATTCATAGTAAGACATTTTTTTTTGAGTTGGTTGTTTCTTTGTCCAACAGCTCACATTCCAAAAAGATTTCAAGATAAAAATGGAAAATTTGGGAATATTAAAAGAAAAGACAGATGCTTCTTGAATTGAGTCCAATTTAACTGACACATTTTCCATGTTTGGGGACACACTTAACTCGACATTAGACCCAGAGAAAGAATTTTGCTAATCCTGCCTGAGGGCATTATACTTTGATTGTCCTGTTGGCTAAAACATAACTTTAGCTCTTACTGGGAACTCCTGTTTCTTACTCTGGATGTGGTCCAGACACTTTTTCTAAGTTGCTGCTTTTGTTTCTTTAGTTGCATTGCTCTGTTTTCTCATGAATAGGAAAAACAAGCAAGTGTCAGCCACAGTTATTCAGAGATCCTTATCGCTGCCTTTTCCTACCTATCACTGTGGTCCAAAACAAAAGAATTAAATCATTTACTCACTCACTCATCCAACAAATGAATATATTAAGCATCTATTAAAGGTAGGGCAGCATGCTCTGTTAAGCAAACATGATGAAAAACAGCCCGCAAAGTCACTACATGCCTGAAGTTTATATTCTAATATGAAAGGTTGATCTTAAAGATAACAGCTAAGTGCCAGGAAAAGTTATAAAGTGTCGTGAGAGTTTGTAACAGGAACCCCTGCCCTAGTTTGACAGATCAGGGATGAATTCCCTGAGGAAGTCTCTTTGGAACTGAATTCTGATGGGGTAGGAACTAATCAGGCAAAAAGCAGACAGAGGCGAAAACCAGAACAGCAATGACTCCAAGGCCAGAAGGAGCATGGTGCCATAGAGAAAGTGAAGGAAGAGTGAGGTGACTGACTTGGAGGAGGACATGGCATACAAGTTAAACACGGGCTATTGTCAGTTGGGTTCCCTGACTCTTGGGATCACTAATTAGGAGAAGAGGAAGGAGTAAGACGAAGTGGATGGAGAAGTGGAGCTGTGGTGCAATGACAGGAAGACCTCAGCCAACCCTGCAGGGAGCTCTGAACTGGGATGGCCCTTCAGTGATGGGCCAAGGGGACAGCCTTCACGTCTCCATGTTGAACAGTCAGTAGACGTGGGCTGCTCTCTGCCAGTCGGTGCTGTTAGGTCAGGGCTGTCAGGTAGCAGCACTGCCAGCAGATGTGAGGATCAGCTCCTGGTCCCGGAAGGGAACCTGGGCAGCAAAACACAGTAGGAGTAAATCCCTCTGGGCCAGTTAGCTTATGGTAAAGAGTTTTGATTTTATTCCTACTGCAGGAGGATGCCAAAGGAGAGTTTTAAGCAAGTCATAAATAATCTGACTGACCATTTTGAAGAGTGGTCTGGCTGCTTTATCTGGGTTTTTTAAGTGTGGGAGAGTGTGGAGGAAGAGAAGACACTTAAGAGGCAATTGCAGGGGTGGCATGGACTTAACTGGTGGCAGGGGAGACAAGTGGGAGGTGGAAACGGTTTGGCCATAGGGACAATATGATTTACTGATGGAGTGAATGTGGGTGCAGTTCACTTCAGTCGCTCAGTCATGTCCAACTCTGCGACCCCATGGACTGCAGCATGCCAGGTCACCCTGTCCATCACCAACTCCCAGAGTTTACTCAAACTCATCTTCATTGAGTCGGTCATGCCATCCAACCAGCTCATCCTCTGTTGTCCACTTCTCCTCCTGCCTTCCATCTCTCCCAGCATCAGTGTCATTTCCAGTGAGTCAATTCTTCACGTCAGATGGCCAAAGTATTGGAGTTTCAGCTTCAGCATCAGTCCTTCCAATTAACATTCAGGACTGATTTCCCTTAGGATGGACTGGTTGGATCTCCTTGCAGTCCAAGGGACTCTCAAGAGTCTTCTCCAACACCACAGTTCAAAAGCATCAATTCTTCTGCACTCAGCTTTCTTTATAGTCCAACTCTCACATCCGTATATGACTACTAGGAAAACCACAGCTTTTGCTAGACAGACCTTTGTTGGCAAAGTAATGTCTCTGCTTTTTAATATGCTGTCTAGGTTGGTCATAACTTTTCTTCCAAGGAATAAGCATCTTTTAATCTCATGGCTGCAGCCACCATCTGCAGTGATTTTGGAGCCCAAAAAATGAAGTCTGTCACTGTTTACATTGTTTCCCCATCTATTCGCCATGAAGTGATGGCACCAGATGCCATAATCTTAGTTTTCTGAATGTTGAGTTTCAAGCCAACTTTTTACTCTCATCTTTCACTTTCATCAAGAAGCTCTTTTTAAAAAAACTAATTTATTTAAATTGGAGGCTAATTACTTGACAATATTGTAGTGGTTTTTGCCATACATTGACATGAATCAGCCATGGGTGTACATGTGTTCCCCATCCTAAAGCCCCCTCCCACCTCCCTCCCCACCCCATCCCTCAGGGTCGTCCCAGTGCACCGGGCCCTGAGCGCCCTGTCTCATGCATTGAACCTGGACTGGTGATCTGTTTCACATATGATAATATACATGTTTCAGTGCTATTATCTCAAATCATCCCACCCTCGCCTTCTCCCACAGAGTCCAGAAGTCTGTTCTTTACATCTATGTCTCTTTTGCTGTTTTGCATATAGGGTCATCATTACCATGTTTCTAAATTCCATGTATGTGCATTAATATACTATATTGCTGTTTTTCTTTCTTGACTTACTTCACTCTGTATAATAGGCTCTAGTTTAATCCACCTCATTAGAACTGATTCAAATGCACTCCTTTTAATAGCTGAGTAATATTCCGTTGTATATGTGTACCAAAACTTTCCTATTCATTTGTCTGCTGATGGATATCTAGGTTGCTTCCATGTCCTAGCTATTGTAAACAGTGCTGCAATCAACATTGGGGTACACATGTCTCTTTCAATTCTGGTTTCCTCAGTGTGTATGCCCAGCAGTGGGATTGCTGGGTCATATGCCACTTCTATTTCCAGTTTTTTAAGGAATCTCCACACTGTTCTCCATGGTGGCTGTACTAGTTTGCATTCCCACCAACAGTGTAAGAGGATTCCCTTTTCTCCACACCCTCTCCAGCATTTATTGTTTGTAGACTTTTTGATAGCAGCCATTCTGATTGGGGTGAGATGATACTTCATTGTGGTTTTGGTTTGCATTTCTCTGATAATGAGTGATGTTGAGCATCTTTTCATGTGTTAGTTAGCCACGTGTATGTCTTCTTTGGAGAAATGTCTGTTTAGTTCTTTGGCCCATTTTCTGATTGGGTCGTTTATTTTTCTGGTATTGAGAAGCATGAGCTGCTTGTATATTTTTGAGATTAATTCTTTGTCAGCTGCTTTGTTTGCAAATATTTTCTCCCATTCTGAAGGCTGTCTTTTCACCTTGCTTATAGTTTCTTTCGTGTGCAAAACTTTTTAAGTTTAATTAGGTCCCATTTATTTATTTTTGCTTTTATTTCCAATATTCTGGGAGGTGGGTCATAGAGGATCCTGCTGTGATTTATGTTAGAGAGTGTTTTGCCTATGTTTTCCTCTAGGAGTTTTATAGTTTCTGGTCTTACAAATTTGATCTTCAACCCATTTTGAGTTTATTTTTGTGTGTGATGTTAGAAAGTGTTCTAGTTTCATTCTTTTAAGTGGTTCACCAGTTTTCCCAGCAGCACTTGTTAAAGAGATTGTCTTTTCTCCATTGTATATCTTGCCTTTTTTGTCAAAGATAAGGTGTCCATAGGTGCATTTATCTCTGGGCTTTCTATTTTATTCCCTTGATCTAGATTTCTGTCTTTGTGCCAGTACTTTAATCAAGAGGCTCTTTAGTTCTTCTTCACTTTCCACCACAAGGGTGGTGTCATCTGCATCTGAGGTTATTGATATTTCTCCCAGCAATCTTGATTCCAGCTTGTGATTCATCCAGCCCAGCGTTTCTCATGATGTATTCTGCACAGAAGTTAAATAAGCAGGGTGACAATATACAGCCTTGACGTACTCCTTTCCCTGTTTGGAACCAGTCTGTTGTTCCATGTACAGTTCTAACTGTTGCTTCCTGACCTGCACACGGATTTCTCAAGAAGCAGGTCGGGTGGTCTGGTATTCCCATCTCTTTAAGAATTTTCCGCAGTGTGTTGTGATCCACACAGTCAAAGGCTTTGGCATAGTAACAAAAGCGGAAATAGATGTTTTTCTGGAACTCTCTTGCTTTTTCAATGATCCAGTGGATGTTGGCAATTTGACCTCTGGCTCCTCTGCCTTTTCTAGATCCAACTTGAACATCTGGAAGTTCACGGTTCATGTACTGTTGAAGCCTGGCTTGGAGAATTTTGAGCATTACTTTACTAGCGTGTGAGATGAGTCCAGTTGTGTGGTAGTTTGAGCATTCTTTGGCACTGCCTTTCTTTGGGATTGTAATAAAAACTGACCTTTTCCAGTCTTGTGGCCACTACTGAGATTTCCAAGTTTGCTGGCATATTGAGTGCAGCACTTTCACAGCATCATCTTATTAGGATTTGAAATAGCTCAGCTGGAATTCCATCACCTCCACTAGCTTTGTCCGTAGTGATGCTTCCTAAGGCCCACTTGACTTTGCATTCCAGAATGTCTGACTCTAGGTGAGTGATCACACCATCATGATTATCTGGGTCGTGGAGATCTTTTTTGTATAGTTCTTCAGCATATTCTTGCCACCTCTTCTTAATATCTTCTGCTTCTGTTAGGTCCATACCATTTCTGTCCTTTATTGAGCTCATCTTTGTGTGAAATGTTCCCTTGGTATCTCTAATTTTCTTGAAGAGTCTCTAGTCTTTCCCATTCTGTTGTTTTCCTCTATTTCTTTGCACTGATCACTGAGGAAGGCTTTCTTATCTCTCATTGCTATTCTTTGGAACTCTGCAATCAAGTGGGTATATCTTTCCTTTTCTCCTTTGCTTTTCACTTCTCTTCTTTTCACAGCTATTTGTAAGGCCTCCTCAGATAGCCATTTTGCTTTTTTGCATTTCTTTTTCTTGGGGATGGTCTTGATCCCTGTCTCCTGTACAATGTCATGAACCTCTGTCCATAGTTCTTCAGGGACTCTGTCTCTCAGATCTAACCCCCTGAATCTATTTGTCACATCCACTGTATAATTGTAAGGGATTTGATTTAGGTCATACCTCAATGGTCTAGTGGTTTTCCCTACTTTCTTCAATTTCAGTCTGAATTTGGCAATAAGGAGTTCATGGTCTGAGCCACAGTCAACTCCCAGTCTTGTTTTTGCTGACTGTATAGAGTTTGTCCATCTTTGGCTGCAAAGAATATAATCAGTCTGATTTTGGTGTTAACAATCTGGTGATGTCCACGTGTAGAGTCTTCTTTTGGTTTGTTGGAAGAGGGTGTTTGCTGTGACCAGTGCATTCTCTTGGCAAAACTCTATTAGCCTTTGCCCTGCTTCATTCTGTACTCCAAGGCCAAATTTGCCTGTTACTCCATGTGTTTCTTGACTTCCTACTTTGCATTCCAGTCCCCTATAATGAAAAGGACATCTTTTTGGGGTGTTAGATCTAGAAGGTCTTGTAGGTCTTCATAGAACCATTCAACTTTAGCTTCTTCAGCATTACTGGTCGGAGCATAGGCTTGGAATACTGTGATATTGAATGGTTTGATTTGGAAACGTACAGAGATCATTCTGTTGTTTTTTGAGATTGCATCCAAATACTGCATTTTGGACTCTTTTGTTGACTATAATGGCTACTCCATTTTCTCTAAGAGATTCTTGCCCACAGTAGTAGATATAATGGTCATATGAGTTAAATTTATCCATTCAAGTCCATTTTAGTTCGCTGATGCCTAAAATGTCGACGTTGACCCTTGCCATCTCCTGTTTGACCACTTCCAATTTGCCTTGATTCATGGACCTAACATTCCAGTTTCCTATGCAATATTGCTCTTTACAGCATCGGACTTTGCTTCTATCACCAGTCATGTTCCACAGCTGGGTGTTGTTTTTGCTTTGGCTCCATCTTTTCATTCTTTCTGGAGTCATTTCTCCACTGATCTCCAGAAGCATATTGGGCACCTACCGACCTGAAGAGTTCATCTTTCAGTGTCCTATCTTTTTGCCTTTTCATACTGTTCATGGGGTTCTCAAGGCAAGAATACTGAAGTGGTTTGCCATTCCCTTCTTCAGTGAACCGCATTTTCTCAGAACTCTCCACCGTGACCCATCCATCTTGGGTGGCCCTACACGGCATGGCTCAGAGTTCATTGAGTTAGACAAGGCTGTGGTCCATGTGATCTGATTGGTTAGTTTTCTGTGATTGTGGTTTTCTGTCTGTCTACCCTTCTGTTGGAGAAGGATAAGAGGCTTATGGAACCTTCCTGATGGGAGAGACTGACTGAGGGGAAAACTGGGTCTTGTTCTGGTGGGCGGAGCCATGCAAAGATGGGCTCAATAAAGGGCAGAAATGGTATGGACCTAACAGAAGCAGAAGATATTAAGAAGAGGTGGCAAGAATATGCTGAAGAACTATACAAAAAAGATCTCCACGACCCAGATAATCATGATGGTGTGATCACTCACCTAGAGTCAGACATCCTGGAATGCAAAGTCAAGTGGGCCTTAGGAAGCATCACTACGGACAAAGCTAGTGGAGGTGATGGAATTCCAGCTGAGCTATTTCAAATCCTAATAAGATGATGCTGTGAAAGTGCTGCACTCAATATGCCAGCAAACTTGGAAATCTCAGTAGTGGCCACAAGACTGGAAAAGGTCAGTTTTTATTACAATCCCAAAGAAAGGCAGTGCCAAAGAATGCTCAAACTACCACACAACTGGACTCATCTCACACCCTAGTAAAGTAATGCTCAAAATTCTCCAAGCCAGGCTTCAACAGTACATGAACCGTGAACTTCCAGATGTTCAAGTTGGATCTAGAAAAGGCAGAGGAGCCAGAGATCAAATTGCCAACATCCACTGGATCATTGAAAAAGCAAGAGAGTTCCAGAAAAACATCTATTTCCTCTTTTGTTACTATGCCAAAGCCTTTGACTGTGTGGATCACAACAAACTGCGGAAAATTCTTAAAAGAGATGGGAATACCAGACCACCCGACCTGCTTCTTGAGAAATCCGTGTGCAAGTCAGGAAGCAACAGTTAGAACTGTACATGGAACAACAGACTGGTTCCAAACAGGGAAAGGAGTACGTCAAGGCTGTATATTGTCACCCTGCTTATTTAACTTCTGTGCAGAATACATCATGAGAAACGCTGGGCTGGATGAAGCACAAGCTGGAATCAAGATTGCTGGAAGAAATATCAATAACCTATATGCAGATGACACCACCCTTGTGGTGGAAAGTGAAGAAGAACTAAAGAGCCTCTTGATGAAAGTGAAAGAGGAGAGTGAAAAAGTTGTCTCAAGCTCAACATTCAGAAAACTAAGATTATGGCATCTGGTTCCATCACATCATGGCAAATAGTAGGGGGAACAGTGGAAACAGTGAGGAACTTTATTTTTGGGGGCTCCAAAATCACTGCAGATGGTGACTGCTGCTATGAGATTAAAAGATGCTTACTCTTTGGAGGAAAGATTATGACCAACCTAGATAGCATGTAAAAAAGCAGAGACATTACTTTGCCAACAAAGGGCCATCTAGTCAAAGCTATCATTTTTCCGGTAGTCATGTACGGATGTGAGAGTTGGACTGTAAAGAAAGCTGAGTGCGGAAGAATTGATGCTTTTGAACTGTGGCATTGGAGAAGACTTTTGAGAGTTCCTTGGATTGCAAGGAGATCCAACCAGTCTATTCTAAGGGAAATCAGTCCTGAATGTTAATTGGAAGGACTGGTGCTGAAGCTGAAACTCCAGTGCTTTGGCCACCTGATACGAAGAACTGACTCACTTGAAAAGACCCTGATGCTAGGAAAGATTGAAGGCAGGAGGAGAAGTGGACAGCAGAGGATGAGTTGGTTGGATGGCATGACCGACTCAATGGACATGTGTTTGAGTAAACTCTGGGAGTTGGTGATGGACTGGTAGCCTGGCATGCTGGATTCCATGGTGTTGCAAAGATTCAACCAGGACTGAGAGACTGAACTGAACTGATGCTCAGTAAAACTTAATCCTATTTTCTGTTGATGGGTGGAGCTGTGTTCCCTCCCTGTTATTTACCTGGGGCCAAACTATAGCGGAGGTAAGGAAGATAATGGCGACCTCCTTCAAAAGGTCCCATGCATGTACTGCTACACTCACTGCCCCCAACCCTGCAGCAGGCTACCACCAACCCACGCCTCTGCTGGAGACTCCTGGACACTCCTGGGCAAGTCTGGGTCAGTCTCCTGTGGGTTCAATGCACCTTTCTCCTGGGTCCTGGTGCACACAAGTTTCTGTCTGTGCCCTCCAAGAGTCTATTTCTCAGTCCTGTGTAAGTTCTGGCAGCTCTATGGTGGGGTTAATGGCCAGCTCCTCCAAGAGGGCTTATACGTACCCAAGTCTGCTGCACCCAGAGCCCCTCCCCATGCAGCCATCCACTGCTGACCCGTACCTCCACAGGAGATACTAAAACACAGTTCTGTCTCAGTCTCTGTGGGGTCTCTGGATCCTGGTGCACACAAGGTTTGTATGAGCCCTCTGAGCATCTCTGGCAGAAATGGGGTTTGATTCTAAATGCAAATTTGCCCCTCCTACCATCTTGCTGGGGCTTCTCCTTTGTGCTTGGACGTGGGGTATCTCCTCAAAGTTGCTCCAGCGCCGCACAGCCACCACTCCAGTGGCTACCGTCTTGCTGGGTCTTCTCCGACCTTGGACATGGGGTATCTCCTCAAAGAATGTGGGTAGGTGGGAAAAAAATAGAGGAATCATAGACACTGGCTTTGGATTGAGGTTTTGGATTAAGCAGTTCCTAGTTGGTGGTGGTTGTTCAGTCACTAAGTCATCTCCAACTCTTTGTGACCTCATGAACTGCAGCACACCAGGCTCCCCTGTCCTTCTCTATCTCCTAGAATTTGTTCAAATTCATGTCCATTGAGTCTGTGATGCTATCTAACCATCTCATCCTCTCTTGTCCCCTTCTCCTCTTGTCTTCAACCTTTCCCAGCGTCAGGATCTTTTCTGACGAGTGGGCTCTTCACATCTAAAGTATTGGAACTTCAGAATCATTCCTTCCAATGAATGTTCAGGACTTATTTCCTTTAGGATTGGCTGATTTGATCTCCTTTCTGTCCAAGGGACTCTCAAGAGTCTTCTCCAGCACTACAGTTCTTTCATTATTATTATTATTAACTTATTTATTTATTTTACTTTACAACATTGTATTGGTTTTGCCAATACATTGACTTGAATCCGCCATGGGTGTACATGTGTTCCCTATCCTGAACCCCCTTCCCACCTCCCTCCCAATCCCATCCCATCCCATCCCTCTGGGTAATCCCAGCACACCAGTCCTGAGCACCCTGTATCATGCATTGAACCTGGACTGGCGATTCATTTCACATATGATAATTTACATGTTTCAATCCCATTCTCCCATATCATCCTGCCCTCGCCCTCTCCAACAGAGTCCAAAAGACTGTTCAATACATCTGTGTCTCTCTTGCTGTCTTGCATACAGGGTAGCACCACAGTACTAAAGCATCAGTTATTCAGTGCTCAGCCTTCTTTATGGTCTAACTCTCACATCCATACATGACTACTGGAGAAACCAGTAGCTTTGACTATACAGACCTAGGTCGGCAAAGTGATGTCTCTGCTCTTTAATACACTAAGTTTGTCATCATTTTTCTTCCAAGGAGCAAGCATCTTTTAATTTCATGGCTACAGTCACTGTCCACAGTGATTTTGGAGCCCAAGAAAGTAAAATCTGTCACTGCTTCCACTTTTTCCCCATCTATTTGCCGTGAAGTGATGGCACTGGCTGCCATGATCTTAATTTTTTTAAGGTTTAGTTTTAAGCCAACTTTTCACTCTGTCTTTTCACCCTCATCAAGAGGCTCTTTTGTTCCTCTTCACTTTTTGCCATTAGGGTGGTATCATCTGCATATCTGAGGTTGTTGATATTTCTCCCAGCAATCTTGATTCCAGCTTGTGATTCATCCAGCCCAACATTTTTCTTAATGTACTGTGCATATAAGTTAAATAAGCTTAGTGACAATATACAGCCTTGTCATAGTCCTGGATGCTGGTGTCATTTAATAAGATGAGGAAGACGAGAAAGAACAGTGTTGTAGGCCATCTCATCACATATTCCAGGAAGTCAACTTTATAATACAGTTGTCAGCTATTTTCTGATTTTGTGCTATTTCTAAACACACACACACGAACACTTTACCCATCCTTTGGGCCATAGTTTTCTCTTGAAACACACATCAAAGACCTTTTCATCCTTCAATGTCCAGGTCCAGTGCTACTTCCTCTTTTAAACCTTCCTTCATCATAAAACTGTTGGTATACATATAAATCCTGGTATTTTATAACTGGGGAAACTAGAAACAAGGAAAATGAACTGATTTGCCCAAGACTGTACTAGATACCAACAGAACTGTGACTGGACATTAAGTCTCCTGATTCAGTGGCTGAAAACTGCATTAAATCAAGGGAGAATGGAAAGTCAAGAAGGACGGGCAGAGTGAATGCCAGATCAGTTAGGAAATAATTATGGAAGTCCAGGCAAGAGGTGGTAGTAGCCAGCCTATGGTGAGAGTAGGGATAAGAAATGAACATATATAAGAGGCTTCTAGGAAGTAGAATGGCCATGACTTGGTGTTGGTTTTGGACAGACAGAGTGAGGGAAAGGCAGATGTCAAGAGTAACTCCTTGGATAACCTGTCATTCCCCAAGCTTGGAAGCACTAGAAGACTCAGTATGGGGAGAAAGATTGTAAGTTTGGTTTCAATTCCATTCAGACCTGAACTCATACTCTTGGGTTAGGGGCTTGGCACTAGGGCTTCTTGGTGGGATCACGAGATGGCTAGTACTTGGATCTCCAAAGGGACACTACAGGGCGGGTGCTCAGAACTCTGATGAGAGCTGCACACTGCCTCCTCTCCCTGCCTCCTGCCTAAAAATTTCCACCACAGCCTCTCACTGGCAGGACCTAACTTGGAAACTCAAGTGTCTGGGAAATGCAGCGTCACAGAGCAGATCATGGAGAAGTGGGCTTGGGGCTGAAAGCCATTATTAGATAATAACTGGTACAATGGGTTTATGAAATGAGCCCTGGCTTAGGAATCAAAACACTGAGTTTTGTTTCCAGCTCTGCCATCAGTCAGATGTGACCTTGGACATGTCACTTCCTATCTCTGATTCTCTTTTCACTTCCTTCAAATGTATAAACCTCTCTTTGATGTTGTATGTAGTTGGGTTTCTGACCTTTAAGAAGCCTTCTCTGACACGCACCATTTAGGAGGATTTGGTGCCCCTCCTGTTGCTCATATAAACACCTCTTTTTTTTAAATTGTCTTTTTAATTGAGAAATAACTAATATACAGTTAAAAGCACAGATAAAAAATATTCATCTTGGTGGATTTTGACAATTGTATACACCCATGTAATCACCACCTCAGTAAAATTTGCCATTTTAGCCATCACTAAGTATACAATTTTGTGGCATTAATCACATTCACCATTACCACTACCTACCTCTTAGTATCACACTGCATTTTGCTTGCATATTGATAAGTCTGAGTCCACTTTGTTATTGCGGCTTAGTCGCTAAGTTGTGTCTGACTCTGCAACCCATGGACTGCCTCACACCAGGCTTCCCTGTCCTTCACTATCTCTCAGAGTTTGCTCAAACTCATATCCATTGAGTTGGTGATGCTATCTCACCATCTCATCTTCTACCTCCCCCTTCTCCTTTTGCATTCAATCTTTCCCAGCATCAGGGTCTTCCCTGGTGGCTCAGACAGTAAAGAATGTGCCTGCAATGCAGGAGACCCAGTTTTGATTCCTGGGTTGGGAAGATCCCCCAGAGAAGGAAATGGTTACCCACTGAAGTATTCTTGCCTGGAGAATTCCAGGAACAGAGAAGCGTGGCAGGCTACAGTCTGTGTGGTCACAAAGAGCCGGACATGACTGAATCCCCTAATAGAGATTAAACCCTTATGGGCTAGAATCATGTCTTGTCCCACTGATTGGTATTTAGTCAATACTGGTATTTGTTGGTTGATTGAACTAATGAATGAATGTCTAAAGTCTCACTGAATATGTCTTTTTATCTAGTTAATATAATTAGTCATCTAAGTACTCCTTTATTTCTCTTCCCTTTCTCAAATGTTTATTGTATCAATAGGGTATCTGTGCTAAGCTCTAGAAATTAAAAGACAACCTGAACAAAACTCATGCCTACAAGTCCACAGCCACGTTAGCAAGTCCAGAGAAGTAAATAATGTATAATTAAATAAGGAGTCCTTAGTAGAAAGATGAGCAGGGTGGGAGTTATGGTTGCAGAAATGAGATTATACCTTATACTGTCTTGAAGCATCAAGGACAGCTTCATAGAAATTTTGAAAAACAGGCTTTAGTGGTTTTGAGTGACAGAGTTGGGGTGCAGAGAGTCTAGGGGAACCACAGGGAATTCTTTGGGGCTAGAGTCAGAGTCCTTTTACCTCCTGGAGTCCTACTTTCTGCCTCAATGTCTGAGACTATTTTTGGCAGAGAAGTAAGAGAGCTATACTAATTTTTTTAAGCATGATAGGTTTTGCTTACCCTCTTCCTACCCCACTTCCTCTTCATTAAGGTTCTTCCTTATTTCTCAATGGCCTCCCTATTTCTCAATGTTTCCTTTGAGTTAGAGTCTCCTCTTTGTGCATGCTTTCTTTAAATGAGTGGCTTTTATTATTTGTGGCTTCTCATAAAAGGTCTTTGTTCAAGACCTTGGGGTTTTCCCAAGGAAAGCCATATAAATCTCCAAAGTAGTTTTACATATTCATTGGTCTCATTCAAAAGTAGCTGATAAAGAAACCTGTACCTACTTGCTACTAAGTATACTCATTTTCACACACACACACGCACACACACACACAGTTCTCTGATGTCCCCCACTCTACTGCACTCTCCCATTATATGTAGCTTAAGAATGTAAATCACTAGGAAGTAGTTGCCTGTGGTCAAAATGGTGCTACCAGACTTTAAATAGCTTCAGAACCAAGACATTCTTACTTAAAATGCTCAGTGTTTGGATGATGGACAGACAGATGAATGAGCAAGACAACCAAGCTTCTGTACACATGTTAAGGTCACCCTTAATAACAACTCTTACTAGGCAACTCAGAGTGAGTGTTGATAATGATGATGACGATAATAACAATATTGATGATGCTGTAATATAAACGCTACAGTGGAAGAATGACAAAAAATAAATGTCCTGGGAAAGGATGTTTATGAGATCCCAAAGAGCTGGACAGGGCTAAAACTTCATGCTCTCCTGCTTCTGTTCCTTGAACTGAATATTTACAGTGCAGTCTTCTCAGGCATCACCATTTGTTCAACCCCTACTGTGTGCATTGTCATGAATACCAAAGAAGTATCAGGTGGCATCCCTGCCTGTTTTAGCGTAATTCATGGCCTAACATAAGAGATCCCCTTCTTTTTGTCAACCCTAAATTAAGTAATTTGGTGAAAGGTTGTGAACTTTAAAGGGTTAGAGTCATCCAAAAGCATTTTTCAATGAAGTCATTTTATTTTCTACTCAAGATAATATTAAATAATAATATTATCTACACTGTTTTTCTGGTTCTAACTATAAGGCTTCTTACTTGAATTATTTGAGAAATCCGAACAAGATCATACTCTGTTTTCAGCAGCACAGATAAAAAAGTGCTGAGCTCAGTGGAGATGTAGAGCAAGGACATGCCTCTTTCTTTTGTGCCCAAAATGATCAATTTAGAGAAAGACATAAAGATGGAGAAGAGTGTTTCATGCTTTCCTTTCCACCTCTCATTGTCATAAGGGAAACTACACATGATATTGGAATAGCCCAAGTGTTGCATTGCCATGCAGTCGAAAACTCCCTCTTTGTCCATGTGAAAGAGGGATTGTCATATGGCAAGGGCCAGGAAGATTTCCAGAGTACACAAAGTAAGTTTATCTGAAGACCTTGGCTTCTGCCCACGAAGAAATCTGACTCTAGTTGCAGAAATAGGAATAACTTGAAAGTCCTACATGCCAAGGGAAAAAGTGAACTGACCTAGTCAGCTTCCCTTATGAAGTGAAGGCAGAACTATGCAACAGTAAGGCTATACGTGGAAGTATTAATAACAGGAGCCGAAAAGGCATGAAGACCTGTATGCGAGGTAAATTTACATTTGAGCCAAAAGTATAAGCAAGTAGAAGCTGTGAGGTGGCTTGTGGTGCTTGGAACACATTTTCCCCAGACTGCTCATTAATCCTACAGATTTCAGTTTAAACATCACCTCCAAACAAACCTCCCTATCCTCCTTCCCTACTCCTATCCCCAGATATGGAGACTTGGTCAGGGTCCCCTGGTGTGTGCCTTCATCAAATCCTCTGGTATCTACCCCATCACACTTAGCACATTTGTAGTTAAAGGGTCATTTATGAGATTTTCAGTTGCCTCTGTCTTTCCCTGGCTGGGCTGTAATCTCCATGCTGACAGGGGTCACATCAATCATTTTCTTATTGTACATACTCTCAGTGTTCACACAGTGTCTGGTTTGCATAAAAAAAATGTTTCTTAAAGTATTTAATGAGAAGAAGTCTTCACTCTGCAGAGGTCACAGCCTTGAGAAGCCTAAAATGAGGAGGCTGGCTTCAGAAGACAGGTGGCTGTACCAATTTACATTCCCACTAACAACATACAAGAGTTCCCTTTTCTGCACGCCCTACCCAACACTTGCTATTTGTGGCCTTTCTGATGATAGCCTTTCTGACAGGTGTGAGGTGATATTTGATTGTGGTTTTGATTTGCATTTCCCTGACAATTAGCCATGTTGACAAACTAGTGGTTACCAGTTGAGAGGGGGAGTGGGGAGGGTCAAGATAGGCAAATAGAATGAAAAGGATGCAAGTTACTGTGTATAAAATAGATGAGCCACAAGAATATATTGTTAAGCACAGGGAAAGTAGCTACTATTTTGTAATAACTTTAAAGGGAGTATAGTCTATAAAAGTATTGAATCACTATGTTGTACATCTGAAGGTAATATAATAATGTAAATCAGCCATGCTTCAATTTTAAAAGAAGAAAACAGGTTGCTATTGCTGTCCCTGGAGAGATCCCACCCAGTCTCTGAGTTTCAAGCCTTCAGCCCAGTTACACTGAAGGCCCTGAGCAACTTCAGCTCTGGGGTCCCAGTTCCTATCGCAGGATACTTAAAGGTGAATTCTTGGTAACTTACATATATCCGCAAAACAAATAGCAGAGGGAAAAAACAGACTGTGTGCTACGTAAGTGGAATTATTGCTAAACGGAATGCTTCTCAAAGTCCCAGAAAGCAGTCAGTGAATTAAAGGTTTATATTAACCTCATTTCACATTTCCCTTCATTTACAGGAAATTATTTTAATTTTCCATGACCATCTGTTTGATGTTTACTTCACTGACTGTATTAAAAAGTAGCTTCATCATTCTGTTTTGTTCTAGGTTATTTAGATAGAAAAAGGATCCCAATTAATATTTTATTAGTTGCTGTATAATAATTTGTTTTCAAAATACAGGAGTTTAAAAAAATTCAGGATACTATTACATGTCTGTCATACTGGAGAGTGAGAGAAATATTTTTAAAGAACGTCATGTTCAAAAATAAGTAAAGCGTCTCCCTTCTCTTTAGTGGGCCTCAGTCAGCTTCAGTTCAGTCACTCGGTTGTGTCTGACTATTTGCGACCCCATGGACTGCAGCATGCCAGGCTTCCCTGTCCATCACGAACTCCCGGAGTTTTCTCAAACTCATGTCCATCGAGTCAGTGATGCCATCCAACCATCTCATCCTCTGTCGTCCCCTTCTCCTCCCACCTTCAATCTTTCCCAGCATCAGGGTCTTTTCCAGTGAGTCAACCAACTCTTTGCATGAGGTGGCCAAAGTATTGGAGTTTCCACTTCAGCATCAGTCCTTCCAATGAATATTCAGGACTGATTTCCTTTAGGATGGACTGCTTGGATCTCCTTGCTGTCCAAGGGACTCTCAAGAGTCTTCTCCAACATCACAGTTCAAAAGCATCAATTCTTCAGTGTTAAGTTTTCTTTATAGTCCAACTCTCACATCCATACATGACCACTGGAAAAACCATAGCCTTGACTAGGCGGACTTTTGTTGACAAAGTGATGTCTCAGCTTTTTAGTATGCTGTCTAGGCTGGTCATAGCTTTTCTTCCAAAGAGCAAGAGTCTTTTAATTTCATGGCTGCAGTCACCATTTGCAGTGATTCTGGAGCCCAAAAAAATAAAGTCTCTCATTGTTTCCAGTTTCCCCATCTATTTGCCATGAAGTGATGAGACTGGATGCCATGATCTTAGTTTTTTGAAAGTTGAGTTTGAAGCCACCTTTTTCACTCTCCTCCTTCACTTTCATCAAGAGACTCTTTAGTTCTTATTTGCTTTCTGCCATAAGGGTGGTATCATCTGCATATCTGAGGTTATTGATATTTCTCCTGGCAATCTTGATTCCATCTTGTGCTTCATCCAGCCCGGCATTTCGCATGATGTATTCTGCATATAATTAAATAAGCAGGGTGACAAAATACAGCCTTGACGTACTCCTTTCCCTATTTGGAACCAGTCTGTTCCATATCCAGTTCTAACCGTTGCTTCTTGACCTGCATACAGATTTCTCAGGAGGCAGGTAAGGTGGTCTGGGCCTATACGGCATATTTTATAGGATTAATTTAGATATCCTGGCTGTTAAACTGTCTGGATTTTCTGTGCATTGTAGGATGTTTAGCCTCTGCCCATGAAATTCCAGTGGCACACACAGGCTATAGTTACAACAATCAGAAATGTCCTGCCACATTGCCACATATCCTAGGGGGCAAAATCATCACCATTGAGAACTGTTGGTTTAGAGGGCAGGAGAGGCTGGCAGGCAGACTGTTTCTACATCCTCTAAGAAAGGCAGACCTAAATGAGACAATACCATCTTTGGCCTTTTTGGTCATGTATTTTTCTTTTTTCTTTATTTTTGGCTGTGCTGTCTTCATTGCTGCCTGAGGACTTTGTGTAGTTGCAGTGAGTGGGGGCTACTCTTTGTCATGATGCTCTGGCTTCTCATTGCAGTGGCTTCTCTTATTATGAGGCACGGGCTCTTGGCACGTGGGCTTTAGTAGTCGCAGCATTCCAGCTCGGTCGTTGTGGCCTGTGGGCTCTAGAGCTTGAGCTCAGTAGCTGTGGTTCATGGGCTTAGTTGTTTTGTGGCGTGTGGGATCTTGACAGACCAGGAATTGAACCCATGTCCCCTGCACTTCCAGATGGATTCTTAACCACTGGATCATCAGAGAGGTCCAAAGGCTTTTTGTTCTTCTAACTGGGGTATAGTTGTGTAACCAAGTTGGGGCAGTTTCTGCTGTACAGTGAAGTCAATCAGCTGTAAGTACACATATATTCCCCCTCCCTCTTGGATCTCCCTTGCACCCCTCATCTCCATCCCACCAATCTAGGTCACAACAGAGCACTGAGCTGAGCTCCCTGTGCTATACAGTAGGTTCTCATTAGTTATCTATTTTATATATAGGGGTGTATATACATCAGTCCCAATCTCCCAGTTCATCCCACTCACCTCCACCTCTCCAGGTCCACACATCCATTCCCTACATCTGCATCTCTATTCCTATCTTGCAAATGGATTCATCTGTACCTTTTTTCTAGATTCCACATAGACACATTAATATGCAATATTTGTTTTTCTCTTTCTGACTTCACTCTGTTTGATAGACTCTAAGCATACACCCTAAGAAAACCGTAATTCAAAAAGACACATGCACTCCAGCGTTCATTGCAGCACAATTTGCAATAGCTAGGACATGGCAACCTAAATGTCTATCAACAGTTGAATAGATAAAGAAAAGGTGGTACATACAATGAAATATTACTCAACCATAAAAGGAAATGAAATCACACCATTTGTAGAGACGTGGATGGACATATATTTGGAAAAATATATGACAGGAAAGTCACTAATTTGGTCTCCTTAAACTACTCTGGACCAGATGCAAAAATGCTCCATGGAGTCCCATCCCTGGTGAAAACATGGAACAGAAAATCTCTTCCTAAAATGCACAGAGGCTTCCCTCCTCATACAGTAGAAAGAATACTATAAAGTGATCTAGTCAGACCCGCAGTCTGCTGCTTGTTCCCCGTGTGACCCTGGAGAGTCCCAGGTCCCTCACAAAGTACAGGTACAATACTTGGTCCCCATACAATAAATATTTAGAAGAATCAAATCAAAAAGTACCCAGTTTTGTTTTCCACAAGGGACAGAATCATACCAAGTAATTCCTGTCAATGTATTTCCCTTGTTTGAAAATATTACTTTATTCTTAAGGAAGGAGTGGGAGGCAGAACAGAGCATGGTTACAGGTCTGGTCTTTGAAATCTGACCAGGCAGGGCTGAAAGCAACTGTCTCCACCTACCAGCTGTGTAGTTGGTATACTGACTGGGACACATAACCTCTCTTAGCCTGGCTTTCCTTATCAATAAAATTATCATAACACCTACTGTTAACATATAGGGTGGATTGTGAGAATTATAGAATATATGCAAGGCACTTTGTACAAGTGTCAAGCACAGTGAAAGCATCCGTAAGTTATGTTTGCCGTGACTGAAATCATTTTGAGGGGGCTGTCTATTTTATAATTACATTTATTTACTTGGTTTTGGCTATGCTGGGTGTTCATGGCTGCACAAGCTTTTTTCTAGTTGTGTTGAGCAGGAGCTACTCTCTCATTGCAGTGTGTGGGCTTCTCATTGCGATGGCTTCTCTTGTGGAGTATAGGGCACACGGGCTTCACTAGTTACAGTTCCCTGACTGTAGCTGCTGCTGCTGTTAAGTCACTTCAGTCGTGTCCGACTCTGTGTGACCCCATAGACGGCAGCCCACCAGGCTCCGCCATCCCTGGGATTCTGCAGGCAAGAACACTGGAGTGGGTTGCCATTTCCTTCTCCAGTGCATGAAAGTGAAAAGTGAAAGTGAAGTCGCTCAGTCGTGTCTGACTCTTAGCAACCCCATGGACTGCAGCCTACCGGGCTCCTCCATCCATGGGATTCTCCAGGCAAGAGTACTGGAGTAGGTGGCCAGTGCCTTCTCCGCCCTGACTGTAGAGCATAGCCTTAATCATTGTGGCGCATAGGCTCACTTGCTGTGCGTTATATGGGTTTTTCCTGGACCAGAGATTGAACCCATGTCTCCTGCACTGAGCTGCCAGGGAAGCCCTGTTTTTGTTTTTAACATTTATTTAGCTGTGCCAGGTCTTACCTGCAGCATGTAGGATCTTTAGTTGAGGCATGTGAGCTCTTAGTCATCACATGTGGGATCTAGTTCCCTAACCAAGGATCAAACCCAGGGCTCATGCACTGGGAACTTGATGTCTTAGGCACTGGATCACCAGGGAAATCCCTGTCATTATTGTTAATAAATGCAGAAAATATCATGAGTTGCCTGGCTCATGGGAGAGACATTTGGGAGCAGAATTTCCTTTAGAATCCCTAAACCAGAGGCTTAAAAGGAATTTCCACTTAAATGGTTTTGCTCAAGCGCTGAAAGACATGTTGGAAAGATTAGCCCTGTGTCAGGTTTTGATGGCAAGAACTGTGTCTTATACGTATTTATATTCAAAGCACCTAGGACAGTGCACAGCCAAAGTAGATTCATTCAATCCTCTACTGGATAGGTTAAGTTCCTGAGCATCTACTGGATACCCAAATCAGTGCAAGGGTCTGAAAGATGGAACAAAGATAAGCAAAAACAGGTGCAGTCATAGCCCTCATGGAGATGGTAGTCCCATTACAAGACTGCAAATCAAAAATTCCCAGGGCATAGGAAGATGTCAGAAAAGTCACATAATCTTTTTGGCCTCTTTAATTTTCCCACTTATGATAGACACGTAGTCATGGAGAAATCATTCTCAGTTTTAAGAAAACCAACATTATAAGACTTGCTAGGTAATGCAGTAGATGGCAGATGCTACAGCCTCGGTCTCGGAGAAGTGCCTGGTAAGTGTGGCTCACTGCGGGGGAGAATGTCCCTATTGAACCGTAAATGTGACACAATCTCCAAATAGATTTGAGATTTCTGGCTCAGATCAGACTGAAGAGAACTAAGTTCCAACAGTGAGGCATTTATAAAGGACAGCGGATGGCAGGCAGTTGTGAGGGCCATGAGTAAGGGATACGATCCCCACAAGACTGGGTTGTAGGAGCCAGATCCCCTAGTCTTTGAGCCCATTTGTCTCAGCCAGGTACCTGACAGTGTAGGTCATATTGTGCAACTAGGAGGAAGGTAACAACTGGCCTACCCCTTTATAAAGATCTCTTTTAATATTCACCCAAATTATAGAGATGGGAAAGAGGGAAAACACATTTCATTCATCTTGAGAAGACTGTCAGAAATTTCCTCTCCAGGCGATTTTAAGCACCTTGTTCCTGCAGGAAGAAGCCTGTACCAGGATCAAGCATTCCTCTGCTAGATTAAATCCTAATGCTTTTAGAATGGTTAAGAACTTGTTGAATGCCTAGGGTTGGGCTTAGCCTCTTGAATGCCTATGATTAGAATCTTCATAGAGTCACAAGGATGCCTCAGTCTTGAGATTAGGACCAGGCTGCACTCAACTTCGCTCTTCTTTTTTGTGATTTTGGTCTTTAAGCTGAAGCATCACAGAACTCTGGAAAAGGAACAGAATGAAGGTAGGATTATAAAGAAAGGCAAAAGGAACTAAAGGACATTGAGAGAGGAGATCTCAAAAAGAGTTTGAGGTCATCATAGTTTTAAAATAGATGTGAAGAAAAATTCCAGACTGCATTATTTACTTCTAAATAGGACAACAGCTGGGTCATTTTTAATTAAAAGGTCTGCAACATTTTACATATAAGAAAATGTGCAGTTCTGTGGTCTGTGTCATATAGGTTTCAGACTTGTCTGGTTTTCTCTTGGCACAGTTATAAAGGCAAGTATAAATTGAAAGCTATTTTAATAATCTTTATGGTGCAGTATTATATATTAGATCCAATTCATTGTTTCTTACCCCATATTTATTTCCCACAGCATACCACTGCTTTTACATTAGATGTCTACCCTGTAGGGAGAAAAATGGGCCTAAAATATAAAGCTAGCCCTTTCTTTTTACAGACATCCTGTAATTAGCTTAAGTTTTCATCTCTTCACAGCAAGATCCTGCTGCACAAAAGTTTTCTTTTCTCAACATGTTTTTGCCAGATGTTTCCACACAAAAAGTGTAAAGGCAAAGTTTTTTTGTGCATTGGTGCATATGACTTCATCCTTAATGACGGCCTCAAAATGCTCCCCCTCCTTAATTAAGAGAATTAGTTCCCCCTCCCCCCACCCCTCCCCACCCACCAGTTCCTGTGTCAAGAATATCTGTTGTCTCTTGTCTTCACAACTTCTCAGCATTTCAGCCATGTGTGAGTGTCCTGTGTGTCCTCAGAGGGAATCAAACTTAGCTCCACTCATACTCATCCTGTATGTTTAAAATCCAAAATAAACACTTAAGCTCTTTGACTGACAAAAACTCATTCATGGCAAGTTAGCATGTGAAATTGCTATTCTCTCCCCAGTTAACCATACAGTTTTGTCTGATTAAGGGATGAGTCTACACTCTGTGTTGAAACACTGTGATAAGTTTGCATCCATATTAGCAGTCAGGCTCTATTTTATTTCAGATAATAAGGTTTTCAGCTTTACTAGAGAATATTTCTGTGTATTCTAAAATATTTTCCATACTTATGATCTTACCTATCTCTGCCATCCATGCTGAATTTTGTAAGGTCAGTAGTGGAGATAACCTTAGGAAATCTGATTCAACCCTTTATTTGGTAGCTAGCAAAACAGAGGGAGTTGCCCCAATCATACACCTGATTAGTAAAGACATCTTGACTCTCATTCTCTATTCCACATCTGTTAATAACAGATGGCACTGAATTTTCATGTGGAAACCCAAAACTAAACAACAAAATTCCTTCATCTTTTATTAATATCATTGACAGAGGCACTGAAGATGATGCCTACATATGACAGAGGCAAGTCAATGTTTTGCTCCAACTATCTCATGAGTTGGGCTGATGTAGCCACACTTTCATTTAATACACTTGGAATACAACACAACTGTAAGCTCCCAAGGGCAAGAGAAAAGTCTTTACAGTTAGATATGAGTCCAGATCGCGACTGTTACCCTTTATAGAAATGAACTTGGGCAAGTTATTCCACTTCTGAAAACCTCAGTTTTCTTATTTAAAAACCGAATTAGAAATGGGAACTTTTGCAGAGAGCTGTTGTGAGGAATGAATAGATGCATTGATGAGCGTAAGCGTAGATAGTGTAATACCTGACATAGCAAGCATCTGACATACAGCTTTTGCTATATTTGGTTAAAATCCCAAGGTTGGTAACTTCCTGAATTAAAGAGCGGGGGAGAGAAGTGGAGCAGCAGGCAGCGTCACATGTGAAACTGAGGTTTCAAGCCCAGGTTACTAGATATTTCTAGTCTTCACCGGTATCCACTTTACCTCTCCCTCCCAGATATGAGAGACACTGCATTTCCTAGCCTCCTATCTGTTAGGTGGGGCCACCACCCGGACAAGGGTGAGACCAGTAAGTTTCCTAAGATGAAAAATATAAGGAGCTGCTGGCTTTCGGGGTCACACCAATGCCAATCCTATGCTTGCATGACCCAAAGAGCCTGTGCCTCCTTGGATGTCACACTAAGGGCTTCACTCCTCTCAGCCTCATCCTAACCCTGAGTAAGACCATGTGATGAGGGCTGGCCAGTAAGCTGCACGTGGAAGTGACCCTTAAGAGCCAATACCAGATGATCTCCATGCCCTTCTCCTCTGCAGCCGAGGAGGCCACTGGTTCCAGAAGGTGGAGCTTGGTGGCTCCATGTTGTAGGGTCCTATGCTGGCCTACACAGACATGGAGCATGATCGGGAAATGAGGTTGTGTTCAGCCACTAAGGTTTGAGGCTTTTTTTTTTTTTTATGTTGATGCTGAAACAAACCTAGCCTATTTTTATCCTCATTATTACCACTATCCCAATCAAAATAAATCATTTTATTTTTGTCATTCTCCTCCTGAGAATTGAACCTAGGCAGAATGAAGTTGAAATGTTAGCCTTGGCTCTTTCTAATTGTATTTTCTCTGAACTTCAGTTTCCTTGGTCAATAAAATAGCACTAATAAGCCAAGGCTTGCAGGGGCTCTGGGTGGTGTCGGGGACAGGGGTTGGGGGTGTTGGTGCTTTTTAGTTGCCTGTAAATGGGAATGTCCTTCTTAAGCTTCTCGTGGGCAGGGAATATCTCTGTATCCCTTGCACAGCGTCTTGGCATGTTATGAATGTTTAACAGATGTTTATTGATGAAGTTAAAAAAAAGACTGATTTACTAGTTGTAGCAAGTTTTCTACAGAGTAAAAGCTACGAGTCATCAGTCAACCAAGAAAATGGCCCAGATTTTCTCCTATGTCTCCCTGCAAATCTCTTATTCTTTCAGCCTGCACCAACTGGGTTGTCAAGATTACCTCTTATCATCTTTGGGACATTATTAGATATTGACCCATATTGTGCCAAATTATACCTGGACCTGGATGTACATTTGCCTCCCTTACTGTTCTGACTACTGTCACTCTCCTTTCTCATCTGTTTCCCTCATTCTACTGTATTCAAAAATGGTGAAAGATTTTAAAGCTTGGCTCTTCACCAGAATGAGATGTCATTCTGTACTATAGTGACTCAGTGGGATTTCAGTGGGATTATATTCAAACCTTGAATAAATTGCAAAGCTCTTTTCTCAGCATTTAGGTGAAAGTTCATCTTTTCCTTCTAAATGAAGCAGATACAACGTGGAGTTTCTTGCATAGTTCTGATGAACTTTCTCACTTTGTTAACTTGTCGTCATTGTCACCATCATTGTTCCAGCAACGTATTTATCTGGTCCTGCTACTGTGTCGGCTCTAAGTCTCCACACGCCTTGTGTCATTTATGCCCCACCACAGCCTTGCGAAAGACACGCCTGTGTTAGTCCTGCCCTACAGATGAGAAAATTGAGGTTCAGAGAGTAAGTCACTTGGACATAGAGTAACTAAATACCAGAGCTAAGTTTAAACTCAGGTTCAATTTGACTCCCGATCTTGTGATCTTACCTTGCCATTGTACTAAGCAAAAGAGAAACATGAAGGGATCTCAAAGGTAGCCCAGTTCCTTCCTGTTTCATGAAGTTTTAAAGCATATATTTGAAAAATGGCAGTGATACCTAATATTCTGAGAATGTCAGTAAGGATGGGAAATGAGGAAGAAAAATTGGTGACCCGGTCTGAAGAATTAGACTTAAATAAAGCATTACTTGGAAAAATACCCCGCATTTCTTTATAACCTACATTTTTAAGAGAACAGGAAGGGGAGGAGATTTGGTGAAATCATTTATTAAGAGAAAGTATTTTTTAAAAGCTATATTTAAAGAGGCACAAGAGCATTTTATATATTATGAAAATTAGATCTTTTGACTCATATTATACTCTATTTCCCAAGTCTGTCATTTATATTTTCTTTCTTTGTGGCATTTTCGGTATAAATTTATTTTTCATTTTTATGCTTAAAAAGGTAACTTTGGTGCTTCCTGTAACAGGGAAAGAATTTGGATGTTAAGCCTAGTTTCACAAGTCTATTTTGTGCCAATAAAGAAGGCAGGGAGCCACTGTGTAATTTGTGAGGCAATTTGCAGAAGGCTTCCTGTTAGTCTCCGGACATCATTAAATAATAGCCATGTGCTGATTTGGCTATTTTCCATGCAAGGCCTGGAAGCCACACTATCAGCATTCACGTCAGTTTGCAATCCTGGTTGATTAGAATAGGTGTTAACACCAGCCCGTAAAATCACCGCTACTTTATGAATTTGTTGAAATGTCCAGTGATTTGCTGCTGAGAGAAAGAATTTAAGAAAGAGAAGCATGGTGAAGGCTGAAAAGAGGGCAGAGGGAAAAATAAAGAAAAAAGAATAAAAGAAAAGAAATAGGAAAAAGATAAAGAAAGTTATTGAAATAAAATGGAAAAATAAAAAGGGGGAAGAAAGAATAAAAGGAAAAAAAGAAGGGAATCAAAATATAATGGTTGGGCGGATAGATGGAGAGATGAGAGGAAAGAGAGGGACTAAGTGGGGAGAAATGATGGCGGGAGAGAGGGTGGGAAGAAAGAAATCAAAATATAAATCCTCAGGCTAAATTTATTTCAACCACGCAAAGAATCAGAAATCCTAGGGATGAAAGAGAATACAAAGTTCCTTTAAAGCTCTTCTTTTGCAGGAGTTAAACCTGAAGCCCAGAAATATTGAGCAAATTACCTCAAGCTCACACAGCATGTCCATAACAGAATGAGAATCAGGTTCCAGCCCAGTCTCCTGACTTCCAGTCTAATATACCTTCTCGCACACCTTTGCTTCACTGGAAACTTGCTATTGGTTTGAGTTGACTTCAAACAACTTCCAACATAAATGATATTATAGCCAAAAGTGGGCCCTTTGACAGACCAGAAAATCTGACCTCATGTGATTTTTTTTAGGTTGTAACATATTGTCATAACAGAATTTGACCTATGATGTGTAAACATCAAAAGGCAAGTGAGCTAACAGTTCCTCCCTACTTTAAAAAAATTAAAAGGGAAAGTTGTTTGCAAACTCTAATAGAAAAATGTATTTCAAAGCAAATGACTTAAGACAACTTAGGAAAAGGCCAGAGTCTTCAGTACTGTTTGGTAGAATTTTGATTTTGTGCCATAGATACTTGAGGAACATTGTGCTTTCTTCTATTGCTGTTTAGGGCCAGATAATCAAAGAGAAAGGGAAGCAGGAGGCGGATGTAATTGCAGTTGGCTTTTCATTTCAGTGAGCGTGATTTCAGTTCAAGATATGACTTTTCTAAGAAGGGGAGGGAATGGTGAGTGGTTGAACATCAAAAGGAAAAATTGTGAACAACGGGAAAACCAAAGTATTTCTCCAAATGCCCTTAAATACAGAAAAGATCCCCTTTCATGTGATGTAAATGTGCCCCTCATTCTTGCTGTCAGGATCAGGACTGGATGAGAGCTGCCTATGACTATGCGATCCTCTAACAGAAAAAAAAAAAAAAAGCCCCTTTGCCCTACTTAACTGGTTATTGCTTTAACTTTCTATTTTACTTTGACAGTGGGGAGCTTGCTCCATCCAATTAATTTATTTTGAATGGCACTCTGCTATATTATCTTAGCTGTTTAAGATTTGTGCCAACAAGGTCAGAGTGTTTCGTTTCATCCATTCATTCAACAAATAGGTATTGCGCTAAGTGCCCACTGGGCACTGTTTTAGGTATTGAGCATACAGCACAAACACCAGATTAAAAACTTTGCCCTCACAGAGTTGGCACTCAAGTGGGTTGTTGGTAGGCAGAGATCAACCATAAGTAAATTGGTATGAACACATAGGGTGTGTTAGGAAGTAGTAAGGGCTGTAGTGCAAAATGAAACAAAGGGCTAGAGAGGGCAGGGTTATTGGAGGAGCCTTAAGTTTAGGTAGAATGAGAAAGGGTCAAGGCAGGTGGTCTCTCTGATGTGAAAAGGCTTGAGCAAAGGCCTGAAAGAGATAAGGAGACATGGGTATACAGCCCCTTGGTTCTAGTATCCATGATGCACACCAAAATCCACAGATGCTCTAGTTCCTTACGTGAAATGATCGAATTGCAATCAGATATGGAACCCGCGGATGCTGAGGGCTGACTCTGAGGCATTGTTCAAGAGAAGGGAACGACCCTGAGGACAGGCATTCAGGTTGCATGGCAGAAGCACTGTGAGTGAGTGAGCAGGGAAGCTCAGAGAGGTGGTACCCAGAGCTTGTAGGGCTGAGTAGCCTTTGGGAGGACTTCAGCTCTGTGAGTTAGATGAAAAGACAAGACACTGGGGATGCTTGAGCAGAGGGCATGATCCACATTTTCACACTGTCGCATTGGCTACTGGGAGGAGAACAGCAAGAAAGGCAAGGGGGGGACCACCAAAAGGGACCAAGCTAGACCAGACAGGAGGTGATGATTCGTGTCATGACAGTACCAGAAGTATGTGGCAGATCCTGACATACTGATACCAGAAATGATATAATCTGTTAACAAATTACATGTGAGGTATGAAAGAAAGGGAGGAGTTGGGATAATTCCAAAATGGATCCGGCTGTCTTCATTCCACTACACAGTCACATAAATCTTCCATGTCCACCACAACCCTCTTCTTCTCTACCTCCACCCACCCCAGGCCCAGATGTTAGCACAAGTTGTCTGCCATTTGGACTTATATAATCTATTCTGATTTTCCCTTTATATGAATTTACAGACTCCAAACTGAGTTTGAGACTGTAGTCATAACTAGATTTTTGTTGCACGTGTTTATTCTTCTTTTTCTATGGTTTCTGGAATTTTATTTATGTTTTCATGGCTTGATTGTATATGAGCTTTTGTTGTTATTTTTAAGCTAGAAAAGACCTGGGTTCAATCCCTGGGTTGGCAAGATGCCCTGGAGAAGGGATAGGCTATCCATTCCAGTATTCTTGCCTGGAGAATGTCATGAACTGTATAGTCCATGGGGTCACAAAGAGTCAGACATTACTGAGCAACTTTCATGTTCACTTTAAACTAGAAAAGCATATACAGGAGGAAGGGAGAGAAGAAGGAAGGGAGGGAAGGAATGGATGGATGGATGGGGAAAGAGATAAAGGGATAGTACAGCCACCATGGAGAACGATATGGAGGTTCAGTAAAGAATCCACCTACAATGCAGGAGACCTGGGTTCAATCCGGGGGTTGGGAAGATCCCCTGAAGAAGGGAAAGGCTACCAACTCCAGTATTCTGGCCTGGAGAATTCCATGGAGTCCATGGGGTCGCAAAGAGTCGGACATGACTGAGCGACTTTCACTTTCACTAAAAAACTAAATATGAGGCTTCCCTGGTGGCTCAGTGGTAAAGAATCCGTCTGCCAATGCAGGAGACATGGGTTCAATCCCTGGTCCAGAAATATCCTACATGCCGCAGGGCAATGATGCCCGTGCTCTAGAGCCCGGAAGATGCAACTACTGAAGCCCACATGCTCGAGAGTCCATGCTCCACCGTAGGAGAAGCCACTGCACTGAGAAGTCCATCACCGCAACTGGAGAGCAGCCCCCACTTGCCACAGCTAGAGAAAAGTCCGTGCAGCAGTGAAGACCTAGCACAGCCAAAAATAAATTCAATAAATAAATAAAATTATTTTTAAAAAACTAAGTATGCAGTTACCATACAACCCAGAAATCCCATTCCTGGGCATATATCCAGAGAAAACCATAATTCAAAGAGATAGATGCACCCTGATATTCACTGAAGCACTGTTTACAATAACCAAGACATGGAAACAACCTTAATGTCCATCAGAAGAGAAATGGATCAAGAAGGTGTTGTATATATATGTAGTGGAATATTAGTCAGCTGTAAAAACAAATGAAATAATGCCATTTACAACAGCATGGATGGACCTTAGAGATTATCATACTAAGTGAAGTAAGCCAGACAGAGAATGACAAACGTCATATGATATCACTTATATGTGGAATCTAAAAAATGATACAAATGAACTTATTTACAAAACAGAAATAGACCCACAGACATAGAAGACAAACTTATAGTTATAAAGGGGAAAGTGGGGGGAGACTAAGTTAGGAGGTTGGGATTAACATATGCACACTATTATGTATAAAATAGATACCCAACAAAGACTTACTATATAGCACAGGGAACTATAGTCAGTACTTTGTAATAACCTATAAGGGAAAAGAATCTGAAAAAGAATATATATGTGTGTGTGTGTGTATTTGTGGTACACCTGAAACAAACACAACATTATAAATCAACTATACTTGGATTAAAAAAAATAATAAAGAGATAAAGGGAAAGAGCTGAAGTGGGTAGGAGAGAGAAAGAGAGGAAGAGAGAGAATATGAAATGGCCAAATAATAAATAGGTAATTTGAGTTGGAAAGTAAAGAAGTAAATGCAAGGAGAATCCATTGGGCAGACAGAGCAGAAGAATGTGATGGCTCGGGATAGATTCATCATTCCTCTTCGAGCTATCAAAAATACTAAGATACTCACTGCCAGTGCAGCAGTATTGTGTCCCTAAGTTGATGATTAATAGAACTTAAGGTAATGGTTCACATGAACTTATTCTGAGGCAAAGCATAAAAAAAGAAAGAACAAAATTTAAAAGACTAAGAGGAATACCTGAGTTCAGTATATGCTAATTCAGGAAAATGTTTTTATAATTTCAAGAAGGAGAATAGCATTTTAAATGTTCTAAAAAGATAGCAAGTAGCACCAGGATGATGATTTTGGATGTCTTAAGTTTATCACATTGAGACCAGATTTACTAATATTTATATATTCATGCTCCATATCCTTGTATGATAGCTTTTAAGAATGTATATAGTAGAAAAGCAGAAAAGTAACAAGTGAAGGAATCACAGCAAAGAGAAAATATTGAGAAGAAAATAAAACCAAGGATAAAATTAATGAACAATCACTAATTTCCCTAAGAAAAAGAAAAAAGAAATGCAAAGATGAAGTTCACAGAGTCATTAGAGATAATCAGTAAGTTTGATTTTGAGCTCCCTACCAACCAAAGCAAAGAGGAAAATATGTATAAAAACCTACAGTTTCTATAATATTAAAACAAACCAGCACTACTGCAGAACCTAAGAGTAAAATCTGAAGAAACTATGTTCTGAGGTGCCACATAATATGGATCAAGACCTTGACAATATTCTTTCAACAAATACAATAATATGTTTTATAGAACCGGTTTCTTCTTAGACTCTTAATAAGTTGTTCATCTTTTCTACTTCTAAAGGAAAACATCTTAATTCTGATAACTTTCATTTCATATCAGTTTTTTTAGAACAATTACAAATATACCATAAAATAATCCTTGACACTATGGTAACCATTGGAACTGGCTGTTTTGTATCCACCAGTTAATGGGATAAAAGGGCAACAGTTTCTGGGCATAATTTCTGCAGATATTTTATGTAAAACAACATTTCTGCAACTTCTGCCATTTGACCTGTGTCAAGCAAGTTTGGAAACAAATCCATTTGACAGATTCTGCTATGATTAGGACTGAATGAAAACCTCCTGATTGGGACTAAAGCCAGGACTGTTGGTTCCACTGTGGGTGTTCTTGGGCTGGGACAGTTTTGGAGGTCACCCTCATTAGTATCAATATGGCCACCTAATTGGTCCCTCACTTGTTCAACCGTTACAAATGTGCTTGAAACTGAGCTCATTTACAACCTAAATGCGTGTGTGGGACAGCAGGCAGAGCACAGTGCTAATTTTGGTATTGTGTTATAGGGGCAACAAATGGTATGTTAATATTTTATTCATCTTCAAATCAACTGTAAATTGTGCATCCTCGTATAGCTCCTCCTCAGGCAAATGAGGAAGTCTCAGTCGTTAAAATGAATGTACAAAAATCAAAATGATAATTATTTTCCTGCAAGATATCATCTTTTTCCACTGGATGGTCAGTATGTGTGTTGGGGGGGGTTTGCTCGCAGCCCCTCCAGAAGTCGCCTCGTCCTCAGCTGTTGCTCCCTCTCCCCCTCTTTCTTGTGCCTGTGCAGACATCTGAGTTGCCCGCGAAAGCACTTTCACTTCTGCTGGGGAAATTACAGCATGCTTCTTTAGAGGGTAGAGAAAAAGGAGAAAACTTAGATCTTCTGACACCAAATCACTGGACTTTGAAAGGTCAGTAATCTGTCAAGACCAACAAAACCATAAAATGCCCACGTATCTCAGAGAAGCACCGAGGCATAAATAGGGGAGGGATCAAAAGAGAAGGGGAAGAGAAGGAAAGACTAAGAGGTGATGACAAGCCAGTAGAGTGGCGTGAGTATCCATGCACTCATCTATTCTAGAAGTTCTTGTTGAACATCAGGAAATGCCTGGCACCAGATTTCACATATATATTAGTTTCCACTAGGGTCTGACTCTGGGAATATCTGCTGAATCAGTGGCTCTGAACTGAACCAGAAAATTCACCAAATTAAGAGAGTAATGGTATCAGTCAGGGTCACTCTAGAAACTTATAGCCGAGAAGAAGAATCCTCTGATGTGAATTTTTCTCGTCTTGTGAAATTCCCTGCTTCATGTTCAAAGCAAAGACCACGTGGACAGTCATAATTTATCCATCAAGGGCTGTACAGCTGTCTTCCTCTGGAAAAAGAGTCTGCATCACCTCTAAGCTAGACTTCACTCTTCTGCTGTCTCAGAGCGTTAGCCCAGAAAGGGGCCAGCTTCCGTGAGCAGGGCTGCAGAAGAAGGTGTCATTGATGTCCCACAGATCCTAACTTGGATAAGCACTTAGTGAACACCTACTTTGTGCAAGAATGGAGAGAAAGCACAGCCTCTACCCTCCTGGGACTTTCATTACAGCTTCATGAGGAGAATTTTCTCGGGGCTCCTTCCCTCTCAAAACAGAGAAGGCTTCTCAGAGCCTGCTCCAGTCAAGTGTCAGGGAAGGAAGGTAGGTAGTCTTTTCATTCCCATTCCACAGCTGGCTAAAGTGAGTTCTAACAAAGTCAGGTTACTTGCTAAAGGTCACCCAGAGGTCAGAGCTTCAGAAAAAAATTATCACAAGATTGGTGTCATGTGCTGGGTAGTTTAAACTAAAAAGGAAGAAAACATTCGTATCTAAAAAAGAAATGGGTTGCTCTGAATTTCTCAGTTTCATTTATTCAGCAAGTAGGTGCCAGGTACTATTCTAGCAATGGGAGATATAGCAAAACTCACATGGTGCTAGATAAGAGAGCCAGACAAAGCATTTTAAAAAATATTTAATGTGTCAGATGAAAAATATTATGAAGAAAGCAAAAACACTGGGGATAGAGCATGCTGGGAGGAGGCTGTGTATAGAGAGTAGGGGGTGGTGCTTCCCTGAGGAGGTGACATTTGAACAGAGATCTCAAGAAAGGGAAGGAGTTCATTATGTGGTATCTGGGGGACTCGGAGCAGGGGAAGAGCAAGTAGAAAGGAAGGTGTTTGTCAAGGTTGAGGAACAGCAAGAGGAGCAGCATGGCAGGAGCCCAAAGAACTTGGGGCGGTGGGGAGATGCAGCCAACATGGCAGCCAGGGTCTGGCTTTGATGCTGAGTGAGATGGGGAGCTGTTGAGAGTATTAAGCCAAAGAGGACTTGCCACGACCTGGGTTAGTTTAACAGGATCCCTCTGGCTGGTGTGTGCACAGACTGTATGAGGCAAGTGTGAAGCAGGGAGGTAGCCAGGAAGCCAATGCTAAAACTGATCCTGTAAATGAACGATGGTGAAGACCCAGGTGAGGGTGGAACAGAAGGGCTGGTGAAGGTGGCCATTTCACTGTGGATTCCCAACATGAAGTCTGTAGAACTGGCTGGAGCATGGAATATGGGGTGTGAGAGAAAAAGAGGCTTACAGATCAGAAAACTTAGATGAGCTGTTAATCCCTTACAGCTTCATATTCCATGATACCCATCAGGGCCAAGGAAAACACCCTTCTCTTGGATGCTGGGCCTTTTGGCCTAACAAGATGACTGTTTAGTCCTGGTTCCACCCATTACTAGGTGAGAGACTAGGGCACATGAAGGACACTCTCTGCTCCTCAGGATCTTGGCTGAGAATTAAGGATGGTCATTTCTGCTCTCCCTACTTCAAAAGGAGTCATTGAACAAAACTAGAGTTCAGGCAGCTCAGGTTTAGGGATTATTGGTTACGTCATTAGCACCTTCAGAGTTAATTTTATGAGTCAGCTGAGTTACCTTTGGGGTATCATTAATAGATCCCAGGAAGCTCCCCGGCCTAGAAGACTCCTCTAACTGCCTCTCGGGATGAAAGAATTTCACAGTTAGCCTGATTCTTCCCTGTTCAGGCATCATGGACCCCAGGCATCCTCCTTTAAAACAGAAACTCTTGAGCTACCATCAGTCACTTGCCATTTTAGGTGAATTTACATCACGTCTCTGCCATGATAGCTGGCTTAAGTTTGAATGGGAGGAAGGAAAGAATAAATATGGGGCAGAGATGTGACAGTTGGGGGGTTGCTGAGTATACTGTGGGCAGATTGAGAGGATCCCTTGTGGGGAGAACCTCTGAAAATAAACTCTGTCAATGGTGAAATATTATCCAGACTTGCCTCACATCATAGTGTTGGTCTCATCTAATAAAAAATGAAGTCCTACAAGGGCACCATCTTGGAACAGTTATAACAAGTAGCCATGGCAGCCAAATTGCTTTAGAAAAATGTTGAATTTGTGGAGAATAACATGCCATTTGTTAAAGAATCCACCTGCAATGCAGGAGACCCTGGTTTGATTCCTGGGTTGGGAAGATCCACTGGAAAAAGGATAGGCTACCCACTCCAGTACTCTTGGGCTTCCCTTGGGGCTCAGCTGGTGAAGAGTCTGCTTGCAATGTGGGAGACCTGGGTTTGATCCCTAGGTTGGGAAGATTCCCTGGAGAAGGGAAAGGCTACCCACTCCAGCATTCTAGCCAAGAGAATTCCATGGACTGTATAGTCCATGGGGTCGCAAAGTGTCGGACACGACTAAGCCACTTTCCCCCTTTCACTTTCAACATGCCTCAGTGGCCCCTTTGGCTTGCTTTGTTTAAATAAACTTGCCCCAAGCACCTCACACTTCTCTAATTATGAATGTCCCTGCTTTACCTCAGCCTTTTAAAGAGCCCTTTCCCTCTAAATATTTCTGGAATTGCCAAGGGTACTGAAATGTGACCAGAAATAATTTGGTTGAGTGTCCCCATCATGGTGGGAACCCATGGATCCAGGCTTCAGTTCTTCCACACAGACTCCCCCTCAGGACTAGACATCTGTCCCCAGCCCCATGGCTGTCACAGAGGCCACTGCAATCCTGGTAAGTTTGAAATACCTGCCAGTTCCCTAAACTGGAAGCGATTGTCACCTGCCCACTCAGCAAAGTGAGAGGAGGACACATGGGGCGACATCCAGCTAGAAGTTCCACAGCAGATTTGCTGAGCCTCAACTGTCATAGTAGCCCAGGGCAGGGCTCCCTCACTGGAGGTGCGGAGAGCCAAGCAGGGCACCGCTCAGCCCACACCCTGACGGCTCTCCCTGGGCGCTGTGTCTCCAAGCTTGAAGCTCTGCTGTCGCCTTTGTGGCCACTGTCATCTCCTCAGGGAGAATCATCTCTGTGCCCAAGCCAAGATAAGTGAGATTCAAAGGCAGAGGACGTCATGGCTGTAGTGCACTCATCTAGGGCCCCCCTGCAAAGTTGCTTGAGTGCCAACATGTGCCTATCATTATAGGGTATCATTCCTCCAAATGATAGAGAAACACTATGGCATGAGGCAAAGCTGGATAATATTTTACCCACAGTCCCTTTCACCAAGGCTGCAGATAGGCCCCGGCGGCCCAGGTCAGGACAAGTTCTGGGCTCAGTTGAGAGACTAACTGTAATCCCCGCTCTCCACACCTATCAACCTTTACTCCTGGAATTGCAGCGCCAGTTTCATTCTTCTCTGGAGGTACCTGTTCCTCCACATCTGTCCTCCACCCGGGAGCACCTCATTTTGCAGAAGTCAGTTTGCAATTGCATTGGTAGGCAGGATTCCAGTCTTTTCTCTGGACATTCCTAAGCCCTCCTGTTGAAAATCAGTAGAAACAGATGAAGGTGTTGGGGAAGAGAGTGGACTAACTCCCTCTGAGAAGCTCCAGGGCCACAGTTTATGTCTGGTCCTGGATTATTGTTGTTCAGTCGCTAAGTCGTATCCAACTCTTTACAACCCCATGGATTGAAGCACACCAGGCTTCCCTTCCTTCACTATGTCCTGGAGTTTGCTCAAACTCATATCCATTGAATTGGTGATGCTATCTAACCATTTCATTCTCTGTCGCCCCCCTTCTCCTTTTCCTTCAACCTTTCCCAGCATCAGGGTTTTTTCCAGTGAGTCAGCTCTTTGCATCAGATGGCCATGTCTGGTCTTGGATACTGTACTCCTAAACTATGTCTGAATCTTTTCCCTCTTCTCCTCTGAAAAGACACCAAACATTACATCCCATGAAGACACAAAGACTAAAACCTCCTCTCTTTTCCCCACATCTCTGCTCAAGGAACATTGTACATGATTGAATTCAAGACACACTTAGCTGTTACTAATGAATGGTCAACTGGAAGTTCCTAACTGGAAGTCAGAATTATTTACAAGTTCAAAATGGGGATGTATTTTTAGTGGTTGCATGTAAATGTTCAACAGCACTAAACAGGATGGGACCTGGCGGTCCAGTGATTAAGACTGCACTCCCACTGCAGGAGGTGTGGGTTTGATAACTGGTCAGGGAACTAAGATCCTATGCACAGAGCAGCCAAAAAAAAAAAAAGAATTTAGAAAATATTTGTAGTAGAATAAAAATGAAAAGGTAATTTACCAGAATTTGTTGCATGCAGCTGAAGCTGCTCCATGCAACTGAGTAGAGTGTAGAAAAGAAAGCAAAGTCACTCAGTTGTGTCTGAGTCTTTGCGACCCCATGGACTGTAGCCTACCAGGCCCCTCCATCCATGGGATTTTCCAGGCAAGAGTACTGAAGTGGGTTGCCATTTCGTTCTCCAGGGGATCTTCCCGACCCAGGGATCGAACCTGGGTCTTGCTCATTGTAGGCAGACGCTGTTACCGTCTGAGCCACCAGGGAAGTCCTAATAGAGTGTGGAGTCTTAAGATATGAAAACAAATAATGGACACTAGCATAAAATTTTGTAAATTTGAACAAAATCTGTACTTTAGTTAATAATACTGTATCACTTGTTAATTTCCTGTGTGTTTTTAACAATGTAGTGGTCATGATTTTTGATGGCATCATTCAATCTTATGGATGCAACATAATTTATTTAACCATTCTCCCATTGGTTGAGATTAGGGTGCTTTCTAGTTTTTATTAGCACACAATGCCCCTCTTATTCTTAGAGAGGTAGGATGTATTGTTAGGAATGGAACTTCCAAGGATAGATATTTGGCATTTGGGAGTATAATGCCATGCAGACAGCCAGTTGTGATGTGGTACCAGGTTCTAGGTGGGTGACTGGCCTGGAGAATGAGCAGCTACACATGGTTCGGCTTCAGCTTTTCTTTCTAATGGGAGGAATCCATTACCCAGTTCTTAATGTTCTTATAACCTTGTCAAATCACAGCTTACCTGCCTTGGTTCCCTTTTTTAGAAAACAAGGTTAATCTCATCAGTTTTGTAAACTATAAACTATTGCACAAGGATAAGGTATTAGTTTAATTATGTAAGGTGCTTATAGGGTTAAGGGAATTCATTAGTGCTCTGCATCAGATGGTTGGTTTTGACTTCTGGATCCATCATTCATTACTTATTATTATGTAACTTAGGGAAGTTACTTAACTTCTCTTTTCCTCCATTTCCTCATCAATCATATGAATGCAAAGCACCTCATAGGTGAGCATTAGGTAAGGTCATGCCTTTAAAATATGTAGCAAGTTACTATTATCATTGTTGCTTATTATTAAGCAATGAATTTAGACTCAGTGTGTTTGAAGCTCTTTGGAAGTCCCTGGCTTTCTGTTGAATGTTCTTAAAGCACTGACGGTGTGAGTACATCCGTATCATGTAATTACAAATGTTATCAGAATACCAAGGTTACTTTATTCAAAAGGCTTAAGCAAGTTAGTAAAACCAATGTTTTTCAAAATGTGTGCCTGAAAGATATCAGTTCTGCAGGGACCTGACGGGAAACATTGTAGTAATCAGAATGGAAAGGGCAATTGGAATTTCAAGATTGCCACCACCACCGCCACCCACCCCCCTACCCACCCACCTCTAGCCAAGAACATAGCTTTGCTTTCATGGTGAAAAATTGTTTGCCATCATCAGTTAAAAATTGTTAGCTGATGAGCAAAACCATTTCTCCACGGACCCAAAAGTGGACCTCATTCCCAGGTCCATGCAGTTAGGTGTTACCATGTGACCTTGAGGCATTGTAGTCTCTGTCTCAAGCACCCACCTCTGCCCCTGCTGCATGGGAGCAGCCCTCAGCAGGACGCAAACAAATGTGTGTGGTTGTGTCCCCTACAGCCTTCCAGAAACAGATGTGTGTGGTTGTGTCCCCTACAGCCTTCCAGAACTTCACCATAGCTTGTCAGCCCCTGGACTGGAGCACATCAAGCGAGGAAGAGTTGTACCACAGGGCAGGAAGGGCAGAAATTGCCAGAATTGTGTACCCTAGCATTAAGTTTGCTTTTTACCCAAAGAGTAGAAGGAAAGCCTTCATGGAGTTTTGGAAAGAATATGACCTGGTATATATAAGCCCTGCCCTCAGCTGACCAGTATTTCAGCTTTCAATCACCATGTGACTCATTGGTCCTATCTGGTTAGTTTCTCTGTAGAGTCTCCTCCTATGGAAATTCACTCCTGATTGAGATGGTATCTTCAGGGTATGACCAGCAGCTAACCCCAAGGCACCTCATGAGGCAGCACTGATAACCTTGGTGAATCTGCTGTGGCTTTTAATGCGAATCCAAGCCAGGATCAGAACCTTGAATCTGTCAGCCCACATATCTTTCTCCCTGTCAAACTTACATCGAGTTCAAGTGATCAACATATGAAGTCAGAAGCTCATCATAGTAACTGTCAATGAAAAACATAATTGCCACATGTGAGCTGTCTCCACTGATATACTTACTTTGGAATAACATAACAATAATTATGATGGTTGTCATTTATTCACAATGTGCTGAGCATAGCATGAGGCACTCAGCGTGATAACCTTGTTTAGTCCTCACCACAAGCCTGTCAGGTCGGAACTGTGGTTAAGCCCCTTTTACAGAGAAAGTCAGAGGTTATGTAACTTGTAATATGACAAATCTAGTAGGCGGTAGAGCCAGGAACTGAACCACGTGGTATAAACCAGAGTTGGGGCTCCTAACTGCTACACCATAATGTCCATAGAAGGCATATATGCTCAGAAGGCTGCTAGTAGACAAATCCTTAGAGAAAGGATAGCAGAAAATCCAGTTTTCAGGTGCATCCATTTCACAGAAGAGTGATATCACCAGCAGATCCTCTGCTCACAAAGTCCTTTGGTTACAACCCTCCATCCAACTCCACACTGACTGTGGCCTTGCCACTCAAACGGGAATTCTCAAATCCTGTTATTCCCTAGATGGGGCCTGAGAAAGCACTACTGAGTTTTGTTTTACCAACACTTTTCCCTCTGCATCTGGTCTTATCTGCCATTCTTTCCCCTTAGATGACTGCATCTATTTCATGTAAATTTCATAGTCAAACTATGAGGCGTAATTCCTTCCACCCTACTCCACCATCAGGCCAGTCCCCAGGTATGATTAATCATCCCTATCTAGTAAGATGCAAAGTGTTTCAGAATCTCTATTTGTATCCTCACTTTAAAAAAAATTTTTTTTAAGGAAAGAAATGAAATAAGCCATATCTGGAGTAGAATGGTCAATAAGAACACAGTTTGTCCCATTAAATAGTGAAAATCCTTAACTCCTTAACTCAGTGTAGACTAGGGCTCTTCCTCAAGGGCTAGGCATGTTCACTGGGGAGAGTGCCTCAACTTTTGAACTCCTTCAAAGAAAGCAGAAATGAAGGAATATACCTGCTTTGGTAAACAAGACTGGGTCCTTATGATTTATGAATTACATGCCCAAGAACAAGTCAGATACTACATCCACTAACACACATGCTCCTCTATCCAAAGAGCAAGCAAGGTACTATTGGTGGAGTCTTCATGGTGAACCAGGCTGAGGGGAGGCAGTAATCACAGGAACCCCACAGGTTAGCCCCAGATACACAGCCATTCAGTACCCTCCAAGAGCTTGTACATCACTAAGAATAACTCATTTGGCCCTTTAAGACAGTATTTGACCCACAAATTAGTGTACCATAAAGTTCTAATAAAATTTGTTTTTTCAAAGTGCTGTTTTAATGAACAGTTGAATTATCACATAGGAGTTTAAAAATTAGTCAGAAGAGTCTTAACAATCAAGTCCTTTAAACTCTGCTCTCCCTTGCTCACTTGACTACTCTTGGTAACAATCTAAATGAACTTCTCACCTAGTATGGAACACATGTATTCTTACAAAACAAATATTAATGGAATAACTCTTCTGCTTTATTATTTTAGCTGATTTGTATCAATGTATCAACATTCCAAAGAAAATAGAAAGCATATGTTGTTGGTTTCTAATAATTTTTTTCTTTTTCATTATTACTGTTGACATAATTCACGTAATGTAAACTTCACCACTTTTTAAAGTACAAGTCAATGAGTTCCAGTATATTCATAGTTTTGCACAATCAGCCCCACTATCTATTGCCAGAGCATTTCCATCAGCCCAACAATAAAACCTGTACCTTTTAACAGTCACTCACAATTCCCTTCTTCCTAATCCACCTGGCAACCACTAATCAACCTTCTTTCTCAATGGACCTGCCTATTCTGGACATTTGGTATAAGTGGAATCATATAATATGTGGCCTTTTATGTCTGTCTTCTTTTAATTAACATAGTGTATTAAAGATTCATCCATCTTATAGTATTTATCAAGCAGTAGTATATTCTCTTTTATCACTGAATAAACTTCTGTTGAATGGATATACTACATTTTGTTTATCCATTCATTGGTTGATGGACATTTGGGTTATTTCCACTTTTTGGCTATTCTGAATAATTCTGTTCTGAACAGCCACATGTAAGCTTTTGTGTGAGCATATGTCTTTATTTCTACCAAGAAGTAGAATTGCTGGGTTATATGACAGCTCTATGTTTAGCTTTTTAAGGAACTTCCACAGTGGGTGAACCATTTTATAATCCCATCAGCAAAGTTTGAGAGTTCCAATTTCTCCACATCCTTACCAGCTCTTATTATTTTCCTTTATTTCTTCTTAATTCTAGCTATCCTAGTGGGTTTGAAGTGATACGTGTTGTGTTTTTTATTTGCATTTCCCTAGTGACTAATGATACTTAGCATCTTTTGTGTGTTTATTGGTTATTTGTCTGTGTTCTTTAGAGAAGTGTCTATTCAATTCATTTGGCTATTTTTAACATAAAATTGTCTTTTAATTGTGCTGCACTGTGCTGCTGTGCTGTCGTGTCTGACTCTTTGTGACCCCATGGATTGTAGCCTGCCAGTCTCCTCTGTCCATGGAATTTTTCGGGCAAGAATACTGTAGTGGGTTGCCATTTCCTACTCCAGGAGATCTTCCCAACCCAAGGAGTAAGCCCGCATCTCCTGCATTGGCAGGCAGATTCTTTACCACTTTATCACCTTTACTACTGAATTGAAAACACATGATTTTCAAATATTTCTTCCACTTTTGTGAGTTGTCCTTTTATTTTCTTCATTATTTTCTTCAAAGCAGAAAAAAAATTTTTTTATTTTGATGGGGTCCATGTTATCAGTTTTTTTCCCATTTGTTTACGCTATTGGTGTTGTCATGCAAGTGTATGCTCCTGGGTTCTTTGTCTCGTCACAACGAAAATTTGGAGTGACGGACATTAAAGCCCCTTGTCGGGTCACAGCTCTCAGAGGACAGACCCTAGTATAGCTCTTAAATAAATCAGTGTTACAGCTCAGTGTTACAGCTCTATTTATTTAGATAATAGCAGGAAAATCCATCTTTAAGGAGTGAGGGCACGTCGATCCAAAGACGCAAAGAGAAGAGCACCCCATCGCGCGGGAGAGAGAGCGGGCTTTGGCTCCTCTTTTTATATGTTCCTCTGTCCCTGGGCCTGTCTTATGTAAATTGGGCCTAGGCAGGAGCGTTGTTTGTTTTACCTGAGGTTCTCACTCCGGTCCTTGGACCTTCCTTTGTTCTATTTTCGAGGGCTTTCCCCTTCCAGGTCTTTTAGCCACCGCCATTTTGGACTCCTTTTCCTTATTCTAACTACCTAACAGTGTCATAGCAATAAACCATTGCCTCATCCAAGGATATGGAGATTTACACTTGTGTTTTCTTCTAAGTGTTTTATAGTTTTAGCTCATATAGCTAATTTTTGTTCCATTTTGGGTTAATTTTTGTATACGATATGAAGTAGGGATCCAACTTTATTCTTCTATACTATATATGTCTATCCAGTTGTCCCAGCACCACTTGTTGAAAAGATTATTCTTTCTTTATTGAACAGTCTTGACATTCTTGGCAAAAATCAGTTGTTCACGGATATATAGCTTCCTGGATTCTCAGTTCTATTCCATTGATCCAACTATCTCTCCTTATGCCAGTCCACACTATCTTGATTACTGTGACCTAGTAGGAAGTTCTGAGTTCAGGACTTATGATTCCTCTAACTTCACTCTCCTTTTAAGATTATTTTGCTACTCCTGGTTAATAACTTTTTAAAACATTAAAAATGAAGCTGCAACTCACTAAAGAAAGAAAATGTCAAGCAGGCACTGTGACCTGTGCTTGTTATATACAACTTTCAGAAATGTTTATTCCACATGCTGGATTGATTTAATGTGAAAGTCACTTCTTCTTTGGAGCCTTTCCTCAAACTCTTTTTCTAAGAAAACCAGTAACTTCTTCATTCATACACTGCATATATATCTACCAGCACCTGGAACTGGAACACTATATTTGTTTATATGTCTATTCCACCACCCCCTGCCCCCATTAGACTATAGCCCCATGGAGGACTAAAACCACACTTGTCTAATTTGCCTCTGGATCCCCAAAGTCATGTCCTAAGTAGATGGCCAGTATTTATTTGTTGTAAAGAGAGAAGACAATAATGACAGAAGGGTGGATACTTAAGAAGGTTAAAGGGAAGCAAGAATGGATGAGAAAGAGAAAAGAAATAGGTGCTAAGTCGTTTCAGGCATGTCCGACTCTTTTCGACCCTTTGGACTGTAGCCTGCCACGCTCCTCTGTCCATGGGGATTCTCAGGCAAGAATACTGGAGTGGGTTGCCATGCCCTCCTCCAGGGGGTCTTCCTGACCCAGGGATCGAACCCGAGTCTCCTACAGCTCCTGCTGCTCCTGCCTTGCAGGTGAATTCTTTACAGCTGAGCTATCAGGAAAGCCCAAAGAAATAGGTAACACTTACAAAATGTTTATAATGTTCCAGGCATTGTTTTAAGAGGCATTATTTCATGTATTCATTCACACAGCAACCCTAGGAAATAAGTTACTCTTATAATCCCCATTTCACAGATGAAAACATGAGTCACAGAGTTCAACAATTTGCCCAAAGTCACACAGCTATCAGGTAGCCTAGGGTAGTCTAGCTCCTTGGCCATGTTCTAAAATACTGTGCCAGGCTGCCTCTCAAATAAAGACTAATAAAACAGAGATCCTTGAACTCTGCCTTTAGATTTTTATTCGGTAGGTTTTTGGTGGTACCCAGATATCTGTACTTTTAAACAGATTCTCAAATAATTTGGTGGAAAGCTCAGTTGGAAACCAATGCTTTAAGAAGTGGCCAAATAAAACACTGGATTTTATTGAGAGCAAGGAGGATTCTGTTGAGATGTCACACTTGGGAGGAAACACTAGGAAAAGTAAGAGAAAACTGGATATGAGTAAAGATGAGGGAGGAAGAAAAATACAAGCTACTGGTAGTCTAACCAAGAAGTAGAACTAACCAAGCATCAACCACCCCTCCCTTGGACCCCAGCTGGCCCTTGACTATGACTGTATGGCATATCCTGCAATGACATGTACCTTCTACCAAGTCCTTATCATACCTAGAATCATAAGATTTCAGAGTGTCCTATGAGCAAATGAATAAACCATAAGGGCAAATAGGAACAAATAGTAAGAGAAAGAACTAACATTTATTTACTGTTTATTATGTGCCAGGCTGTGTTCCAGATGCTTTATATATAAGAACTCACTTTGCATAACAATCCTAGGAGGCAGGTCCTATTGTCTTCCCTCATTTTACAGGTAAAGAACCTGAGTTACACACAGGTTAAGAAGCCTGTAAAAGTCACATGGTAAGAAATGACAGAGCCAGATTCAAACCTAGGCAGTTTTGCACCAGAGCTCACACTCTTAGACTGCTTATAGAAGAAAGAGAAAAAGAAGGAATGAAAGATGAGACCATTAATGGGATCAAATTTCCAGGAGACATGAACACACAAGCCCTCTGAGGCCCACTGATGCTGGCCCCACTCTGGCAGGAATGTTCAGAAGACCGAGGGAGCCCAAAGGGCACTCAGCCCCCTCCCCTGAGAGACTATGGGAACCACCACAGATGGCTGGTCATTTGGACCTCCATGCAATGGAGACAAGACAAGACTGTTCCAAGTTTCTAAGACTCCCAAATAAGGGCTGAGTCTCTTTTTGGTGAATTTCATTAAAGAAACAGCTATCACAAAAAGGGTGTATTTGTCCTGAGTTATCTCAGTAAGGGAAAATGACTTTTTAAAATTACCATTACTTTTGTAGCAAGGAAAGTCTGAATGATGCTATCAGGGGCTCTGAAGGACTTTTATTTCTGCAGATGTTGAAACATGTATGATGTCTGGAGGATGAACTTTCACATCTGAAATTTGGGTCTTTAGAAACATTGCTTTGCTGTTTCCTGATGGTGACTGAGAGCCAGCTGCAAGTGGGTTACATCAAGGGCAGGGATTGTTGAGCTCTGCACTGTAGACATTTTAGGCTGGATAATTCTTTGTTGTGGGGACTGTCTTGTGCATTGTGGGATGTTTGGCAGCATCCCTGGTATCTAGCCACCAGATACCAATGAGATTCCCCCTTCCAGCTATGATAACCACTCATTGCCAACTGGGCAAAAGTTAGCTGCAGATGACAACTACTGATCTAGGAGAAACCATTATAATTAATGGCTCCTCTATGATCTCTTCAAGCTTTGCATGAAATGTTCACTTTTTAATCACAGTGCTTCAAATACTTGGGTGTTATCCCTAAAAAAATTTATAAACAAAATATATTTAGTAGTGGGATATGAATATGTTTGTGTCCTTGGAAGAGCAAGAGGAGGCAATATGTTCTTGGTGATAGTAAATTGGTAATACTACCACTATTATTATTATTATTAGCTATTACTAACTGTAATTAGTGTCAAGTACTGTGCTAAAATTAGCATAAATAATCTCATTGAATCCTCACAACAGCCCTAAGAAGGAATCTAGTCATTATGCCTATTTAATAGACTGGGAAACTGGGTAATTGGGTCAAGATCACCCAGCTAGAAGCATCAGAGCCTGTGTTCTTTGTAGTTCTGCCCTAATCCAAACCAGTTTCTTTCTCTTAGCATGATCTTTGTCATCTCACAGGAAGCTCAGACTATATCTATCTGCCCCACCCGACACCAACTCTTGCTTATCCTTTAAATCTAAACCTCCTTCCTCCAGGACCTTCCCTGTTCCCTGACTTTAGCCTCTGACTTCCTATGCTCCTGTCATAACCTGTACACATCTTTATTATTGCATTTACTGTATTATGTCATCTCTTTGTGTTTCTGACCCCTCTTCACTGGGAGAGCTTTGAGGGTCAGAAGCTTCCCTTATTTATCTCTATCTCCAGTGCTTTACATATAGGCGTACAATAGGAGCCAAATGGCAGAAAGTGAAGAGGAAACTAAAGAGCCTGTTGATGAAGGTGAAAAGAAAGAGTGAAAAAACCGGCTTAAAACTCAACATTCAAGAAACTAAAATCATGGCATCTAGTTCCATCACTTTAATGGCAAATAAAAAAGGGAAAAGTAGAAGCAGTGACAGATTTTATTTTCTTGGGTTCCAAAATCACTGCAGGCTGACTGTAGCCCTGAAATTAAAAGACACTTGCTCCTTGGAAGAAAAGCTATGACCAACCCAGAGAGCATATTAAAAAGCAGAGACAGCACCTTATCAACAAATGTCTGAATAGTCAAAGCTATGGTTTTTCCAGTAGTCATGTATGGATGTGAGAGTTGGACCGTAAAGAAGGCTGAGCACTGAAGAACTGATTCTTTCAAATTGCTGAAGAAGACTCTTGAGAGTCCCCTGGACAGCAAGGAGATCAAACCAGTCCATCCTAAAGGAAATCAGTCCGGAATATTCGTTAGAAGGACTGATGCAGAAGCTGAAGCTCCAATACTGTGCCCACCTGATTTGAAGAGCCAACTCATTGGAAAAGACCTTGAGGCTGGGAAAGATTGAAGGCAAAAGGAGCAGAGGGCAGCAGAGGATGAGATGATTAGATAACATCACTGACTCAGTGAATGTGAGTTTGAGCAAACTCTGGGAAATAGTGAAGCATAGGGAAGGCTGGTGTTCTGCAGTCCATGGGGTTGCAAAGTGTCAGATACAACTTAGCGACTGAACAATAAAAGGAGCCAAATAAATATGGGCTGTCTAGTAAAAACTTCACAGTCGGAACAGGATTACTTCTGTTTGGGTTGAAAGACATAGGAAGTAAAAGTCCAGGGACCTAATCAAAGAAAGACAGTTGAAAAGATGAAAAGAAACCTACCCAAGATCATGTAGTTGGGGGTTGGGTGAGGCAAGAAGGGGTTCCCAAAACCAAAACCCAATCCCCTCCCCACCGCTCAATGCCTTGTCCACTTGCTATACAAACACTGACGGTGAAGTGAAAGGAGTTTTCATGGCAGTGATAAAAGTAAACAAATGAATTTGTGGGTTGACACATGGCCAGCAATAAACTCATAAAAGGTAAATATTGACATATGAAGATTATATATCACTGTATTTACTGAGTAGAGAACTCAACCAGGAATTAGGATAGCTTGTGTGTTCGTTTTGGTTCCTTGGCAAATTAGTGAGATTCCAGTCAAATTATTCCAGTTCTTTGCGCTTTTATTTCTTTTGGCTGCAGGATTTTGCTGATTAAAGGACATACGATCCATTTCTATGCTTTTAAATGTCTTTCTCTATTTAAGCATGCTCAGCTGGAAGTTGAAATATGTGGGCTTCATGGGATAAAATCCCATCATGATCTGTAACTTGTGTGGTTTACAGAATTATTGAGGAGCTCCTCCAAAGCTTTGAGGAGCCTGATAAGTCATACAGTGAAAATTTCCAGCTAGTGGCTGAATTTCTTTTGCAGAATCCCCAGCAGGTGCTTAGTGAGTCTCACCTCACTATCTGTGATGTGAGGAGGAAAGTGATTTAGACTGAAGGACGCTGGGGTAGTGTGAGTGTATGTGTGTGTGTTTCTGATTGGCGTATGCCTACATGTCCATCTCACTTTCTGCAGGGGTTATGATTTGTTGGTTTCTTTACATTACTAATCTTTAGCACAGGGCTTAGTAACAACAATCATCATGTAACATAACAAGCACTTATGTCAGAGACTGTGCTAAATGTTTGACATAGAATAGCTTATTTAATCTGTATAAGAACCTTATGAAACAAACACTATTATTACCTTTATTTTTCCAATAAGGAAATTAAGATTCAGAGAGGTTAACTAACTTGGCTAAAGACACATGTCTACTAAGAGCTAGAGTCTCAAGTTTACTTCCGACAGAGCTGGAGTTATTAATAACTAAATAAATATTTACTGAGTCTAACTAATGAAATCCCCATCTACCACCATGCCTTATGTCCCTGCTACAGATGAGAGAAGAATATAAAGCTTACATACACCAAACAGTAGCAATATTTGTATAAATATTGTAGATTTAATTCAGCTGAGGGATTGGTTTTTCATATTATTGGAGGTTTTCCTTTAGCTATCAAGTTTGAGTTTCAAAAACACAAGTTAGAAAATATATAAAAATACTTATTTTTATATATATTTAAAGATATAAAAAATATATAAAAGATATAAAAGTATATAAAATATTTTCACATATACTTCACTAGGCCATATTTACAAATGCTGTATTTAAGTTAATATATTATCAAGTCTACTATAAACAAAGCAGTAGAATATAAGGCTGGATCAATAAAGAAAGCAGAGTAGTAACTTAGGCTTCCCTAAAGAGAAACTGGGGCATCCCTGGTACCTCAGCAGTAAAGCATCCAATGCAGGAGATGTGGGTTCAGTCCCTGAGTTGGGAAGATCCCCTGGAGAAGGAAATGACAACCCACTGTAGTATTCTTGCCTGCGAAATCTCATGGACCGAAGAGCCTGGTGGGCTACAGTCCATGAGGTCACAGAGAGTCAGACACGACTTAGTGAGTAAACACAACAACAAAAGACAAACTAGATAAAACATTTCTTTGGGAATATTACCAACCTTTATTTTTTCTGTTAAAACACAACCTAAAGTAGAGAAGTAATTTCTATATTAATTTTAAACAATGGAAATCTAAGGCAGATATAGCCAAAATGAGTAAATTAACTGAAGGTTGATGTTCTCATTTATGGATATATAAATAAAGAAGTTTGGCCATCTCATATAGTTAATTATTAATGGGGAAATGTGAGCCAAACTCATGAAGCAGGTAAAGTTTATTTTTAGACATTCAGCTGGCTTCTCTCTCTGGCTTCTCTTTTGGGGTCACCCTAGATGCCTAGTAACCTTAGCCTGCTTCTGTCTTCCAGAAGAAGCAGTGCCCTGTGTTTTAGACCTTTACTTCTTCTGTCAGGATCCTTTCAGATGCCCGTGTTACAGAGCTAACACCAACTGGCTGAAGAGAGGAAAAATAATTTATCAGAGTGTGTAATTGTCAAGTCTAGGGGTAGCCCTAGCCTGAGGACCTAGGTATTCGAATTACATAACTGAGAAGCTGTCTATCTCCAGATCCCTTTCCTTTTTCTTTCTTTCTTTTAACCTCTTTCTGATGGAGGTTCTAAGTGGTAGAATACAGCTGCTCCACATAGGCATCTTATCAGCTTAGCTACTCCTGTTAAAAAAGGGCGAGTTTCTGAATAGTCCCTGCAGGCCTCGACAGGCTCATTTGTGCCTGTCACGTGCCCGTCTCCTGACCTAAGGCCAGGCCTGTCATCTCTATAGAGTTTGGGATGGAGTTAATCCCATCACAAACACATGGACTTAAGTTGGAAAGAGGATAGTCTTCCAAAGGAAAGTTGAGGTCCTAGTACCATATGTGGTGAATGAGTGTGTGGCAGTCACAAACAATATCTACACCCATCTAGTTATCATAGAGAACATAACAGGTACCGTCATACGATGGAGACTGATCACTAAAAGCATTGTGGTATCCCTAAGGGACCACATGCAGGTGACTCTTCACAGTTCATATGTAAACCAATCCTCTTGAATTTATAATATAATTAACATAAGGATGAATACAGCAAAACTGGATCCATAGCAATACACAAGGAATCTTTAGGTAGTAGCCCATTCTGCATAGCCACCCGTGACTCCTGCTCTAATTGAATCTTACTGTAATATCTCAAGGAAGATGAAAGTAGAAAAAGAGCTGGTAATGGAAAAGCAGTTTTCTAATAAGCCCACTAGTGTGCCACACTTGGGTGCTTAATGATTGTTATGAATCACATTTGTCTGAGTAATTTCAATTATATACTACAGAAATACTTTCACCATGCTGTGTAAAGATATGCAAAGATATTCATAGCAGCATAGCTGACAATTGTGAAAAATTGGGAATGACTTAAATATTTATCAATAAGGTAAAGGTTAAATAAATTATAGCCAAACAATAGAAAGCTCTGCTGGTGTTACCTGAAAATGTTGACATGGAGTGATGTCCCCAAACATCTTATTTGATGAATAAAGTTGAAAAAAATATATAGTAAAATCCTAGCTTTGTTTTCTTAAGAAACTATATGTGTGTATATGCATAGACAAGAAGGAGGTCTGAAAGAATGTACACCAACTTAAAATTGTTACATCTGCAAAATGGGATCATATGGAAGAGAGTTTTTACTTTTTCATTTATGCATTTCTCTCTTCTATATGTTTGAATTTTTAAAAACAAGTATGTGTTTTAGCATGTATATTTTAAAGTTTTTTAAAAGACAGAAGTAATATCTAAAATTGTGTCATTCTTCTAATGCCATGCACACAAAGACATTCGTTTTTCTTGAGAGCCACCAATCTTCTCTCTGTAAAATCTTTCTCTACTTGTCATTTTCATAACTCATACTGTCACTCTTCACTGCTCTCCATTTGGTCTATAGAGGGGTCCCCAACCTCTGGGATCTAATGCTTGAAGATCTGAGGTGGAGCTGATATAATAAGAAGAATAGAAATAAAGTGCACAAAAAAAAAAAAAAAAAAAAAAAAGAAATAAAGTGCACAGTAAATGTAATGCACTTGAGTCATCCTGAAATCATTCTCAGTCCATGGAAAAAATGTCTTCCACGAAACCAGTCCATGATGCCAAAAAATGTTGGCGAGTTGGGGACTGCTGCTCTATTGAAAGACCCAGTCAGGACTTACAGGCTTATTAGGCATTATTTCTAATAAAAAAAGATTGACTTGTAAGATGTATGTGGAATGTACTAACAGAGTAGCCATTCGGTATCCTTTTCTTTCTTTCCACCCTCACAATGTATCCCCTCACTAATCCAAAGAGTACTTAAACTCTTTATAATAAAACTAATTTAGATAGATGGATGGGCAGATGGATGGAGGGATGGATAGATGGATGGATAGATACATAGATATTTCATATGTGGAATAAAATTGAGCAAGTTGAAACAGATCAAGGAGGCTCTGTTGGTAAAATCACAGGGAGGTGAAATAGGGAATGAAAATCAGGACCAAGGAAAGAGGAATAAAAATATGCTGGACATCATTCAATAACTATTTGCTGATGGTAATTATAGGGATGGAAAACCCATCAGGCCTATGGAGCTAAAATTAATCAGCAAGTATTCATGGAGTGCCTCCTGCTTCTTTTACTGGTTCTGGCTTCCTGCCTGCCCAGCACCCAGGCTGGAGACAATTGCATGACAGTCAGCTTGTCAGGACAGAAGGAGCAAAATAAGCAGGCAGAGGCTCACAGCAGCCTTCTATAACCTGTCATGTTCACTGGAATCACAGGCAAGCAAGATAAAGTCCTTCTGTGAAAGACTACAAACCTAGCCTACAAATTGCGAATATCACTACGTTAACTGAAAAGGGCCAATTAGTAGAGGTACTATTTCTGCAAATAGTTAATTCATTTGTGCTCTATTTGAAATGTTTAAAACAAAAATCCTTATGCTTTTCCTATTAAAGTTGGGAAGGGGAATCAGTAGGATTTATAACAACTATACTTAATTTTCAGCGTTCATTGCTGGCAAAAATTTTAGGTCATGATTGCAAAAATTTTAGGACGTGATTAATTCCCCTAAAATGTAAAATATGGTATCTGTGTCTCTGTTAATATTTTGATAAATAGCTGTTGAAGTAGACATCTGTTGTTTTCTGCGTGGCCTTTTCTCCTACTTTAATTTAAAAGCCTAATTATTGGAAAGAGCATCTCTCTTCTCTCATTTTTTCCTTCTCTTTCTTTCTCTCTCATTTGTACCCCACTATGAAGTATCAATGGTGGGCATTTCACCTAGGCTTTGCCAGTCAGAGTATAATCCCAACTAGACCCAGCAAGATCCATGGAGCTACTCCTAGGGACATCCACTAAAATTTTTGGAAAAGAACTTTCTTTCCACTGAGGTTACTAAATCCAAGTGCTATGGGCCACCAGGTGGGGGTAACCTTCCCAGGAATAAAGCCAAAACAGAGGAAAGTAAAGCTAAGAGATAGGGGTCAAGTCCTTTTTTGAAATAAGTTTTAATTTTATTTATTTATGGTTTTGCTGGGTCTTCGTTGCTGCAAGTGGGCTTTCTCTAGTTGCAGTGAGCAGAGACTACTCTCTGTTGTGGTATGTGGGCTTTAAGTGTGCAGGCTTCAGTAATAGTGGTGCTTGGGATAAGTTGCCCTGTGGCATGTGAGATCTTCCTAGACCAGGGATGGAACCCATGTCCCCTGCACTGGGAGGCAGATTCTTAATCACTGGGCCAACAGGGAAGTCCTCAAGTCATTTTGATATCATTTGAGCCCTTGAATCCAACCATGCCTAAAACTAAATTTCCTCTTGACTTTTAAGCAAATCAGTAAACTTTCTTTTTGCTTTAACAGTTGGGTTTCTTTTAAATCCATCAAAAAAAAAAAAAGTCTTGATAAAATACTAATGGCAAGTTTTCTTTGTGTTATTTCCATGAGAAATAACCTGGAGGAGAATTTTCATAATTTAAACAAGACCTGTTCACCTCCTGGAAATTCTCCCTGACCACCACCTCCAGACCCACAACTACCTCCCTGTCCTTAAACATCTAGGTGACTTGATGGGTATGTAGAGCTCCATGCAGCTGTCACCACATTTCTACACATCTTCCTTGTTTGATAATGACTTGTTACTCTGTCTCCATTTCTTCCAGAGTCCAGGCTGTATCTTAATCATTTTTATGTCCTTGAAACCTTACACTGGGACCTAACATGTAATAGTTGCTATTTTGTTGAAGAAATTATATTTTCCTGAAGAAATGAATGAATGGGAGAGGAAAATAGTTGGGAAAAATCCCTTCTATTAATGAAGATTCTATGATTGAAATTGTCAATAAAATAACTGGTATCAGAAGGCCAGAGTAAACCAAATTAATATATCCAAACTGAATCCTCAAACTGTCAGTCACTAGGGGTGTCTAGTTGAGAAATTCAGAGAAGGCAATGGCATCCCACTCCAGTACTCTTGCCTGGAAAATCCCATGGACTGAGGAGCCTGGTAGGCTGCAGTCCATGGGGTCGCTAAGAGTCGGACACGACTGAACGACTTCACTTTCACTTTTCACTTTCACACATTGGAGAAGGAAATGGCAGCCCACTCTGGTTTTTGTTCTTGCCTGGAGAATCCCTGGGACAGGGGAGCCTGGTGGCCTGCCGTCTATAGGGTCGCACAGAGTCGGACACGACTGAAGCGACGCAGCAGCAGCAGTTGAGAAATTGTCCTTTCTTTGATCATTAGGATTCAGAAGCTGGGTGAATATGGAGGAGATGGTCCTTTTTTTTTTTCCCTGCAAAACATTGACTGTTTAAAATTCCGCAAAATTTCATAACCTCTTGCAATATGTTTTAAAACTGAAACGTACAACCTGCAATGTGGAGTACAGGTTTTATGCTATAAGGGAGGAAGCAGCAAGAGCAATGCTGACCAGAATCTTGCTGCTAACTAGTAGGCAATACAATAGGTGGCTTACGGTAGGGGTCTTCTGTGACAAAGCAAAGAATAATAAGGTCCTGAGGAGAATAAAGAGAGGCAGCACCATCTCTGTAGCACAGGGTGGTTGAGTGAGTTTTACAGTTAATATGGGCAAATGATGGGGGAAAAACTCTACTGTACATTGGGATAGGATCAAGGCATTGGAATAACAATCCCTTTATGTGGGCAAAATCTCTTTTTAATTGATTTTTATTGGAGTAGAGTTGGTTTACGATGTTAGTTTCTGCTGTACAGCAAAGTGAAAAGATATACACATATCCTCTCTCTATTTATTTTTTAATTAATTAATTTATTTTACTTTACAACATTGCATTGGTTCTGCCATACATTGACTTGAATCAGCCATGGGTGAACATGTGTTCCCCATCCTGAACCCCCCTCCCACCTCCCTCCCCATCCCATCCCTCTAGGTCATCCCAGTGCACCAGCCCCGAGCATCCTGTATCATGCATCGAACCTGGACTGGTGATCCATTTCACATTTGATAATATACATATTTCAGTGCCATTCTCCCATATCATCCCACCCTTGCCCTCTCCCACAGAGTCCAAAAGACCGTTCAATACATCTGTGTCTCTTTTTCTGTCTTGCATATAGGGTTATCATTACCATCTTTCTAAATTCCATATATATGCATTAGTATACTGTACTGGTGTTTTTCTTTCTGGCTTACTTCACTCTGTATAATAGGCTCCAGTTTCATCCACCTCATTAGAACTGATTCAAATGTATTCTCTTTAATAGCTGAGTAATATTCCATTGTGTATATGTACCACAGCTTTCTTATCCATTCATCTGCTGATGGACATCTAGGTTGCTTCCACGTCCTGGCTATTATAAACAGTGCTGTGATGAACATTGGGGTACACGTGTCTCTTTCAATTCTGGTTTCCTCAGTGTGTATGCCCAGCAGCGGGACTGCTGGGTCATATGGCAGAATACTATTTCCAGTTTTTAAGGAACTTCCACACTGTTCTCCATAGTGGCTGTACTAGTTTGCATTCCCACCAACAGTGTAAGAGGGTTCCCTTTTCTCCACACCCTCTCCAGCATTTATTGCTTGGAGACTTTTGGATAGCAGCCATCCTGACTGGCGTGTGATGGTACCTCATTGTGGTTTTGATTTACATTTCTCTGATAATGAGTGATGTTGAGCATCTTTTCATGTGTTTGATAGCCATCTGTATGTCTTCTTTGGAGAACTGTCTGTTTAGTTCTTTGGCCCACTTTTTGATTGGGTCATTTATTTTTCTGGAATTGAGCTACAGGAGTTGCTTGTATATTTTTGAGATTAATCCTTTGTCTGTTGCTTCATTTGCTATTATTTTCTCCCATTCTGAAGGCTGTCTTTTCACCTTGCTTATAGTTTCCTTTGTTGTGCAAAAGCTTTTAAGTTTCATTAGGTCCCATTTGTTTATTTTTGCTTTTATTTCCAATATTTTGGGAGGTGGGTCATAGAGGATCCTGCTGTGATTCATGTCGGAGAGTGTTTTGCCTATGTTCTCCTCTAGGAGTTTTATAGTTTCTGGTCTTACATTTAGATCTTTAATCCATTTTGAGTTTATTTTTGTGTATGGTGTTAGAAAGTGTTCTAGTTTCATTCTTTTACAAGTGGTTGACCAGTTTTCCCAGCACCACTTGTTAAAGAGGTTGTCTTTTCTCCATTGTATATTCTTGCCTCCTTTGTCAAAGATAAGGTGTCCATAGGTGTGTGGATTTATCTCTGGGCTTTCTATTTTGTTCCCACTTTTTTTATATCCTATTTCCACTTAGGTCATTGCAGAGTACTGAGTAGAGTTCCCTGTGATATACAGTAGGTCCTTATTAGTTATCTATTTTATATACAGTGATGTGTACCTATAAATCCCAATCTCCCAATATTCCTCCCCCACCCTTTCCCCCTTGGTAACCATAAGTTTGTTCTACATCTGTAACTCTATTTCTGTTTTGTAGATTAGTTCATTTGTAGCCCTTTTTTAGATTCCAACTGTGAGTGATATCATATGATATTTGTCTGACTTATGTAGTATGATAATCTTTAGGTCCATCCATGTGGCTGCAAGTGACATTACTTCATTCTTTTTTATGGCTGAGTAATACTTCATTGTGGGCTTCTCTGGGTGGCTCAGTGGTAAAGAATCCACCTGTCAATGCAGGAGATGAAAGTTAAATCCCTAGGTTAGGAAGATCCCCTGGAGAAGGAAATGGCAACCCACTCCAGTATTCTTGCCTGGAAAATCCCATGAACAGAGGAGTCTGGTGGGCTACAGACCATGGGGTCACAAAGAGTCAGACACTGCTTAGTGACTGAACACATACACAATATTCTAATGTATATACATACCACATTTTCTTATTCATTCTTAAATCAGCAGACTTCTAGATTGCTTCCATGTCTTGACCATTGTAAATAGTGCTGCAGTGAATAATGGGGTGCATGCCTATTTCCAATTAAGGTTTTCTCCAGATATATGGGCAAAAATCTTAATAAAATTACTAGATGAGTAAGAAACTTCCAAGTATTTGAGTTCTGGTTAGGACATGTTACTGGTATTTAGGGTTTTCCCTCCTTTCTCCCACTGCAAGGCAGTCAAGCCTAACTTTTTGCATGTGCTTCAAAGAAATGAATTTGAGCTGACAATTTACTTCTCTCCTTCCACATGCTGCTTCCTCCATGCTACTGTCAGGTGCAACTCGTAGAAGCACTCACTTCCTCCAACCACTGAGCCTTCTCAGTCTTTGCCAGACAGTTTTCCTTTAGCATGGGTAGTTCTGAAAGTCTGTCTCTTCCATGGAGCTGCCAAATGACTGGTTTGCCTTCCTTTGCCTCCAAAATGTTTCCCCTGTCCAGCCGTAGCTTCCCACCTCCACTGGCACCACCCCAGGGCAAATCTGTATGTTTCCTTGAATCCTGTGTGCCCGCCTCCTCACTGTTCCCCCTGCTTCCTGCCTTAGCTCCTACAACCCAGGCTCCACATGACAGGTGGAATGAGCTTTCAAATAGTAAATTAGATTACACCCATAATCAGTGTGCTGATAAATGTCTAACAGCTGCTGGGAGGGAGTATCTCTGTATCTGTTATACAGTTTTACTGATACAAAGAATGCATAGCATACAGTTTACCAAAAAATAATAAAATACACTTTCTACAGTAAATTCTATATAGCCCATTGATTTTCAGATTGGTTTCAATGGTTTTTGCCAAACTCTTGTACCCATAGTCAGCCTACAGCTGCAATTATGTTTGGCAAAAGCAGATCATATTTGGTTAATATTCAGTTCAGCAAAGAAGTCACTCATGCCACTGAAGTTCAAACATGAATGTTAATTTTTTTTTTTTTACATTAATGAGCAAGATGAAAGTGAAACAACAAAGATGTATGTTTGGACTACACTTTGGCAATGATGTGAGTGCTTCTCTGTTGATCAGATAGTAGTTTTCAAGTACTGGAAAAATATTTCATCACTCTTTTGTGTTATTCATGAATGAACACACATTGAAGTCCAATCTTTTTTGCTAAATTTTCTCCTATCACTTTCTTAAGTTTAGACAATCAACACAATAAATCAAGCTCTGATTTGCAGCGTTTTCCAATTTCTATAGCATACATACTCCATCACAATTGATTTCAAACTACTGAAATAACATTTCTGAATGCAAAGTTGGGAAGAGATGTTGTGTCACACCATTATATGGGATATGCATTATAAAGAATGGACTGAAACAACTTTAAAGCATAGATAATGGTAAAGCAATTAAGAAGTGAAGTTTTGAGCATTTATTACCTTGTTTTTTTAAGTATTTTGTTTAATTGTAAGTTTCTAAATGGTCTAGTTTTGAATCTTGGCCATGATGAACAACTGACTTACAGAATTCCTGAAAACTTAGCAATCAGCTCCCCAAGCAGGTGCACCTGGCTGCAGCACTCATGAGTTGCCTCTCCTCTGAGGGAATTGTCAGGCCACCCATTGCACTATCTGGGGAAGGAGTGAAGAGAGGCAATGATGATTGTCAATAAAATTAATAATTACTTTTGTTGTGGTGAACTAACAATGAAAAATTATACACACCCCTCCTTGTTTTCCCAAGCTTAGTGTTTAAAAACTCCTTTTGTACACACCATCCTGTTTGACTTACAGATTCCTGTGAGGTAGGGGGTTGATATCACCCTTCTTTTATGAATAGAAAAACAAGGCTGAGAAGAAGTGAATGACTGGCTGCAGATGATTCAGTTAAGTAAAGGACAGAACAGGATTTCAAAGTCAGGTCTCATATTGACAAACAAGAGGCTAGAGAAAATTAATTGACTAATACTGACATCAGATTTAAAAGTTGTAACAAATGTCCTTTTTAACACTTAAGAGTCTCTTATAAAGTACATTCGTGTCTTGTTAAAGGACCCCTATAACAAGGATGTTTTGATCTTTCAACTCCACTATTTCTAACAAAGCCCCACGTGACCTAATAAATAAACAGGTGTAAGCACCAAAATGGAAATGTAAGTTTTTGAAAATGAGCTGACGGGTCCCGCCTAGAAATGGAACCGATTGAGACAATCTCTACTAAAGGTACATGGAATAGAAAAGGAGATTAAATCAGAAAGAGGAAGAAAGCTAATGACATAATGGCCAGCCACAAATGCCACAGATGAAAAACAAGGTACATAATACTTGTTACAGTTATTCAGTGTGCTTGCTCTAATGTCTGCAAACACTAAAAAACATTAGGTTCCTGCTCACTGCAACACTTATCTCATTTATCTGCTGATATTTACCTCCTCTTTGAATCAGGTATTGCTTAAACTAAGTTCTGCAGCATAAAGAGTATAGACTTAATAGGACACCCATAAGCATATCATGCATATGAGTATAAACTGTGATATTTTAGGTAGCTTATGATGAAACCATTGAAAGCATCATAAGAATCAGCAAAAACACCAGGGGTGCCAGTAACAATTTAGCATTTCCCAGTTCATGTGGGAATGTTAATTCCAATTACAAAAAGAAGTACCAAAATGGAATTCATTATGATTAAGAACTTGCTGTCCTAAATGTGCATTCTTTATAAAAAGCATGTCTGGTGTAAAATGCAAATATTGAAGCAAAGAAAGACGGGGCTTTTGGAACTCAGCTGGGTTCCGTTGAAATTCTGACCTTACAAAGTTAAACAAGAATAAAAGTGTTTCCTAAAGACAGGATACTGTTTTAAAGAGGCATCTAATACCTATGGTAGCTGTAGAAGTAATCTTTTTAAATAATTCCAACAACCCATGAAATCTGCTTTTGCTGGCTTAATGTAAAATTAACATGTTCAATGAACTGCCATACTCCAAATTAATACATGTGAAAATGATAAAAATTTATTGATTCTAATTTACATTTAATGTCATAGATTTAAAGTGAGGTGGGGGGATAAAAGGATAGAATAACCAGAAAGTACAGCCATGACAAGGAATCATGGGCTGTAGGAAAATAAGTTACAAGGAGGTCTCTTTATGTAAAAGGAAATACATGTGGTAAACAATGGTAAAGGTAGAAATGAATGTGGTATGTACACTGTGCTCTTTCTTCATCAGGCTCTCTCTCAACTAAAACTACTAAAAGCATTCATATCAACTAATCCAGGTTCTCCATTCTCCCTGGAAACATACTGATTAATGCAGGACAAGCTGAACACTGGGGCCATGGTTACTTCCTATGCTCCACATATTGCTGTTTCTACCAGTTATGCTCTCCAACAGTTCCTGTCAGTTTTTCCCCCAAAATTATGTTTATTCCATTTGCATCGGTCTAGTAATTACTTGATTTAATTAAATATTAAGTAAAATGATGAAACATGAGTAATGAAACTTTTTGGTTTATAAAATCCAAATGGAAAAACACCCTATAAATAATTGCTGTCAAACTGGGTGAATCTAAGACTGCTTTAAAAGATTGGGGTGAGGACAGAGAGGATGAATGATAAAAATTTAGAAATCTATACTCATATTATTTTTAAGTATTTTTAATCTCTTGCTTTACTTTAAAGAAAACTGGAAAAATAGTAATACCACATATTAATAATAACTGCTAATGATGACTGAACATTTAATATACCCCAAGAATTAGTCAAAGCACTTCAAATATATCACATTTGTTTAATCTTTATCATAATTTGAATTAGTACTATTATCGTAATATCTTATGGAAATACCCAAGTGAATTTTTTGGCCAACCCAATATCATCCCCATTTTACAGATAATAGAAACTGAGGCACAGAGAGTTAGGTTGCCCAAGGTTACATTATCCATAGAGGTGGAGGCCAGCCAGCCAGTCTGGCTTTTAACAGCTATGCTGATGCAATGCAGGTGTAGTTTATACATGAATGAAAACACAAAATGCCAGTCACTGGACTCTCAAAAGCTTTAGACCCTCATCAAAGGATTAACAACTAAATATTGCCATAAATTCTAGGTTTTAAAGCTTCAAATTTACAACTATAATTTTTATGATTCCCTTGCTTTAACTGACTTTAATACCAGTGCGATCACATTGGTGACAAAGTTTTGCCTTCTACAAGGGTGAAAGTCGTAGTCTTAAATACTAACCAGAATGAGAGTTGAGGTCTATATACACTGGAATAGGGATTTATTGTAGATACTTAAGCAGAAGTGTGACAGGATTTAACTGATGATTTGGAGGAGCATTCTGGCAGTGAGGCCTGGATTTTTTTCTTTTTTTTTAATTGGTATATAATTGCTTTACAATGTTAATTTCTGCTGTACAATGAAGTGAATAGGCTAAATGTGTACATATATCCCTCCCTCTTAGATCTCCTTCCCACCTCCATCCCCCATCCCACTGTGCATCCAGGTCATCACAGAGCACCAAGCTGAGCTTCCTATGCTTTATATATAGCAGGTTCCAATTAGCTATCTAAAATGATACAACAGATGAACAGAACTGGAGAATTCACTCTGATAATATATCAATTGCTGTATAAATGTAAAAAAGTTGTTTAGTTACTGTTCAGGTTTAAGGTTTTATTGATCTTAGGATATAGTCTCAGACCCATTCCATTTCTTCCTTCCTTCCCTCATTTACTTATTTATTTAACAGACAGCCACTGGGTACCCACTATATACTAGTGATACAGATGGAGAAGGCAATGGCACCCCACTCCAGTACTCTTGCCTGGAAAATCCCATGGACGGCGGAGCCTGGTAGGCTACAGTCCATGGGGTCATGAAGAGTCGGACATGACTGAGCAACTTCGCTTTCACTTTTCATTTTCATGCATTGGAGGAGGAAATAGCAACCTACTCCAGTATTCTTGCCTGGAGAACCCTCGGGACAGGGAAGCCTAGTGGGCTGCCATCTATCTATGGGGTCGCACAGAGTCGGACACAACTGAAGCAACTTAGCAGCAGCAGCAGCAGTGATACAGTGATGAAAAAGACAGACACAGGCTCTGCCATCACAGAGCTTTTTAAAAATTTTTTAATATTTATTTGGCTGTGCCGGATCTTAGTTGCAGCATGTGGGATCTGGTTTCTTGACCAGGGATCGAACCCAGGCCCCTTTGCACTGGGAGCCTAGAGTCCTAGCCACTGGACTACCAGGGAAGTCCCAGAGCGGTTTATATTCTAGAGGGGCAGACAGAAATTTAACAAATGAATCCAGAAGTAGCAAACTATCACTGTAATGTGCTACCAAGGTAAAGTACAGGACACTAGAGGAACAAATAGTAATGGGTCTTTGTTGTTTTTTAAATTTTTTTAGGAAGGAGTACTCAGGTGTTTAAACATAACTCAATTAAAATGAAGATCTAGAGTGATATTTGGACACATTTCATTAACTCATTTGGCCTCCACAACAATGCAGCAATGCAGTAAAACTGATATTATGTCTAGTTACCCAATGTTTGATTGTAACTATGTACTGGACTGTATTCTAGGAGTGGAACATACAGAGATGAACAAGACAGAAAAGGTCCTTGCCTTGTTGCAGTTTGGATGTATCACCTCATTGCCACCTTTACTTCTGAGACAATCAAATATATTCCCCCTTAGATAGGGATTCATCCTATTTCTTCTTTTTTGGTAATTATAACTTCCCAGGGTTACAGATTAATAATTTTTTATCTACTAGTAATTTTTCATATTTAAAGATAAGGTCATATATATATGAAACACTTTCAGTGGTGCCTGGTTAGATAGAAGTTCAGTAACTGTTAACTACTGTTAGAATTGCTGTTATTATTACAATGCTTAATCTCATGTCCTTTCTGGTACACAGGATTTCATTTCTTGAATTAAATTCCATACACGTTTATTGTAGGCATATCACAGGATTTGCAAACTCTTTTGTGGAAATTACAAGATCAGTGAAGAAAAATCTCTTTAATATTGTCTATTTCTACCTTCCATGCTTAGCTATGTGATCTTGGATAAACCTCAAGCTCTGTAAGCCTTGGGTTCCTCATGTTAAATATATAGATAGATATATACCTATCTATTCAGCTGTTGTCAGCATAAGTGGACAGCAGACTGTGTGTTGGGGGGGGGGTGGTGTTGGGGGAATCAATAAATGTTAGCCACAAAGCATAACAATTCTAATACTCTAAAAAGCAGACACTGGGCTAATCTAAAGTTTATGCATGCTTTCAGATAAACATGAAAGACTAAAGACTGAGAGGTTTCCCATCAAATTAAAAAATTAACAAGCATACTTAGACCACTGAAAAGAAACAAATCAGGAAAATTTAACACTTTTGCTCCACTGAAAGTGTTTTCAATGGTGATTGTTAATTTGAAACAATGAGTCCTCTCCCTCTTTAAAGTGATTCCCTAGACCCGCAAGAAAAAAAATGAGATGGGAGAGTTAATTGGGAACTCTTGTAAAAGCAGATGTTATATAAATGCAGGGTGCCAACCACCTGCAATATGAACAGGTAAGAGGGATGAGGTGTGTGTTTGTTTTTTAAGAGCAGAGATTCAACTATGAAACAGGATTATAGTATGGGAAAAGACACTTGATTAGATAAATTAGGGTCCCCTTAGTTTTGTTGTTTAGTTGCTAAGTCGTTTGGGACTCTTTTTGCAACCCCGGGACTGTAGCCCACTAGGCTCACCTGTCCATGGGGTTTCTGAGGCAAGAATACAGGAGTGGGTAGCCATTCCCTTCTCCTGGTGTCTTCCCCACCCAGGAAGTGAACCTGCATCTCCCACATTGGTAGGCAGACTCTACCACGGAGCCACCAGGAAAGTCTGCCCTCCCCCCCTTTATATATGTATATGCTTAAATACTTAAGTAATTCCTAATATGACTTCTAAGCAGATGTACAAGGATATTCATTTCAGTGCAAGTTATTTAACTCACTTTTGAAACACAGTAAGGTAACATTGTAGGTCTGGGTCTTGACTTTCTTTCCATGAAGCTGTTGGTTGTTTAGGGACCCATCGGGTAAAGACATGTGATTCTAGTATTTGAACTTGGAAGGTAAGAAACCTGGGAAGTAGGCAAAGTAGCATTCTTGGAGTCAATTCTCATTTAGAGGCCACCGTGAGCACCCAAGACAAGGGCTTCCCTCCCATTGACTACTGCCAAGGCAAAGAAAACAGAAGTCATTTCTTCTGGATCAGAAGAAATGTTGCTAACAGAAGGGGTTTTGTTAGCAACTGGCTTGCTCAGTGCCCTTCATAAAAATTCTTCTGGCTGAGGGTTCTACGCTGGCAAAGGTCTTGGCTCCCTTCTTTCCTCCGGCGGTGAGCGTCTTTTCCTTTGCCAAGATGGTGGCCCTGGCATCACCTGGAGGCGGCCAGTGCAGATCGCCTCCGGACAGGTGGCTTGCTAATAGCCTAGTTCTCCCCTGTCATCCTCGGACAACACACGGGGCAGCGTCCACCACCTCAGAACCAAGGATGAGCGACTTGGGCTGCCGAGTAACGAGAACCTTGGCCAAGATGGTGGACGCGCAGCCAGGCGGCGTCAGCTGCCTTTACCAAGATGGCGGCGGGCGGCTTCCGGCACGCGCTTACCCAATCCTCTGCAAATGTCAGGGCAGAGCAGCCGCTGCCAGTCTGGGTGCAGCCGGGGGAAAAGTAGCTGCAGCCGAGCGCCCGGGCAGGGCTAGGTGGAGCTGCCGCAGCCTCCGTCCCCGGCAGCAGCAGGCAAGCGATGTCACCTGTAGGGGCGCAAAAGTTACCTCCCCAAACCCTAAAGCAACACAAACACAACCTTTCCCCGAGTCACACAAATGGTAGTATGGGCGGCCCAAGGTAGGAGGCTCGACCCCGGCGTCGCCGTAGCCCTCCCGAAGCGGCGAGTTTGGGGAGGGGGTGGGGGCGGGGGCTGGGGCGTGGGCCTCCCGCGCCGACTCCCCTGGCCCCACGCCCCTCTCTTTGGGGACAAGCCACGTGTTTCCCTCGGATGGAGGGGGAGGTGCGTAACGGGAACAGCTGGAAGGAGTTTAACGCTGACATTTTAAAGCTGCGTGTGTTCAATTTTATTTGGAGGGACTGGGGTCCCATGAACACGAAATAGTGAGCAACGCACTGAGGCGAGTGCAGCAAATGTCAAGATTCTGGGGAAGGGCCTCCGCGGGAAACTTGGACGTGGGCCCCCGAGGGGGGTGGAAGGAGAGGTCAGGAGTTGGGGGTGGCGGGGGAGGAGGGCGTACTTTGCAAGCAACTTACTATTTCGCTTGCAACTTGCTTTTAGGCCTGCCACCTCCTGCTTTCCTTAAAAATAATAAAAAGTGCAAAGAAATCTAGTTCGCCGGAGGTTTTGCATTTGGCGTGCAACTTCCTTCAAGTGTGAGCGCGCTAGGACGGAGGGAGGGATGGGGGTTGAACTTGGCAAGCGGCGCCTCCTTCTGCCGCCGCCGCCGCCTCGCAGACTCGGAGAAGAGGGTGGGGGACGGTCGCGGCGCGGGGGAGGGTGGGTTCTGCTTTGCAACTTCACTCTGGGTGCAAGCGTGTTCGGCGGGTGCAGACTGGGCCGCCCAGACGATGCGGGGGTGGGGGACCGGCCGGCACGCGACTCCCCGTGGGCCAAGAGTACGTACGAGCGGACCCCCTTCCCTGCCCGCCCCTCCCTGAAGCCTCCCCAGAGGGCGTGTCTGGCTGTCCGGTCCCGCGAGCGGCCGAGACACTGCGGCACCGTTTCCGTGCAACCCCGTAGCCCCATTCGAAGTGACACACTTCGCTCAACTCGGCCCGGGGGCGGAGGCGCGGACCGGCCCCGCGGCTCTGCTGCGGCCGCGCCCCGGCTCCCCCAGCCAGCCCGCTGTCATCCGCAGGGGCGCTGACGGCGTTTACCGCCGAAGGACCGGGCGAGCCCCGGAGTGGATCCGGAGTCGCGGAGTTGGGCGGGGGCGGGAAGGAGCGGCAAGAAGAGAAACTAGAGAGAAAACTCGGCTTCCCTCCGAAGCCTGCCCCAGAAAGGCCAGGTCGGCCTCGCCGGCGCCTCCTCTCCTTTTGCCTGGGGGGTGGAGAGGTGGGGGGCGACGAGGCGGCCTGGGCGGGAGCCTCGCCGGGGGGCCGCGGGCGGGCAGGCGCCGTCGCGGCCGGGGTGGTGGGGCCCGCGCGGAGGGCGTGGGGGCGGGGGCCGCGGCCGCTCCTGCAGTTGCCGAGCGTCGCCAACAGGTTGCACCGTTCCCCGCGCCACCGCGCGGCCCCTCAGGCGGGGAGCGGCCGGGGGTGGAGTGGGAGCGTGCGCGCGCGCGCGTGTGTGTGTGTGTGTGTGTGTGTGCGCGCCGTGGCGCCGCCTCCGCCCGCCCCCTTCTCGGTCCCGTTCGTTCGCCGCGGCCGGGCGGCCCTTTCGCGTGTCCGCGCTGCCTCCCCTCCTCCTCCTCCTCCATTTTGCGAGCTCGAGTCTGTGACGGGAGCCCGAGTCACCGCCCGCCCGTCGGGGACGGATTCTAGTGGGTGGAAAGAGACGCCGCAGCCGGAGCGGCGGAGCGCCGGCCCGGAGGACGCGCGCCGGAGAGCCCCGGCCCGCGAAGACGTGCGCGGGGCGGGGGTCTGGCTTGTCAGCCGGGAAATGGGAGACTCTCTCAAATAGGGGCTCTCCCCTCCCCCTCATGGAGAAGGGGGCAGCTGTTTACTTCCTTTTTTTTAGAGAAAAAAATCTCTCCCTCCTCCTGCTCCTGCTTTCACACGCTAAGTTGTTTATCTCGGCTGCGGTGGGAGCCGCGGACGGTGGCGGGTGAGCGGCGCAGCCGGCAGAGGTAAGGGGAGGGCCGGGGGCCGGGGCCCGGGCGGGCGCTTGCTCCCCGAGGTGCGGGCCGGGGCCTGGAGGCTGGCTCGGGGGCGCCGCGGTAGCTCGCAAACTTTTATTAGCCTCGGGGAGTGGGGGTGGGGGCTGACGAGGGCCGGGTGGCGGTGACGAAAGGGCAGCGCGCGGGTGACAGCGCTGGCCTCTTCCTCTCCCTGGGCCGCCGTCCCCCGGACGGGCCGAGGGGGAGGAACCCGAGCTCCCTGCGAGTGGAGCCTCGTCGAGCCGCCCCAGGTTTCCAGGCTCTCGCTCTCGTTCCCTGGCAAGGAATCCTGGTTGGTTTTTTTCTTTTTTTTCCCCCTCTTTCCTAGTCCCTTTTCTTTTCCCTCCCAGGGGGCCTCCATGACACCCATTTTTCTGGTGAACGTTGAGCGGCGTCTGAATTCTCGCCTGACTCTTTCCACTCCACCCTAGTGCGCCCGAGCGCGAGCAGGGTTTGTGTCGAGGCTCCAGTGCGTCTCCTTTCTGGCGGGCGCGCATGTGTGTGTGTGTGTGTGTGTGCGCGCGCGCGCGCGCGTGTACACACGCAGGGGGCTGACAGTCTGCGACTTGGAGACTTCGGCCAGGGCTGGCGTTATCTGGTGGAAGTGGGCGTGTCGGAGAAAGAACTCAACAGGTCTGGACACATTTCTCTCTTAACCTCGCACTTTTTCCCCTCTCCCCTCCCTCGGCCCCGGGTTTGTTCTTTAGCGCTGGGCATCACTTCGCGCCTGAAGGTTTGAAGTAGCCCCTTTTAGAAAAAAGACCCTCGCTAACCATAATAGTTTTGAGGTGCAGTTTTTGACAAGCGCTAGTTTGACGTTTTGAGATTGCAGACTCGACAGTTGCAGCCTTGTAATGCCGCTTAAGACCCCTTGGCATGGTTCGTTAAGGCCGACTACTGTGACAGGGTTATTCGCAACTTAAACGGGGGGATAAAGTCGTTTGAGGTATCTTTTCGTTTTATGAAGTTTTGTTTTGGTTTCGAGTTTGAAGGCAGCTGTCAAAGCGGCGTGGATATTCATTAGGCTCCATTTGATACCTTGTGTTTAGAGATCGTTATCAGATAAATACAGCAGAGGGGCGGGGAGAAAAGCAGTTTACCCTTGAGATTTATAGAGGCGGGTACCCACCTCTGCCTGCCTTCATCACATTCCACTTTTAGAGAGGACCGGTGAAGTTTGAGCATCTTAAAGTCTCCGTACAGGAAAAGTTTTTTTTCTTTGAACGGGATTTGACTATAATGTCGCAAATAATGCTTATCGAAGAATACCTGCCTCTTAAAAGATCTGGATTGTCAATAACCTATCAACCTAACCCTCTTGAAAGAAGGCTCAGAATTAGGATAGGTTAAGCTTTAGAATGCGGAGCAAATTTTTTGAGCATTTTACTTGGATTTATATGAGTGTGATTTTACAGGTCTGGGGTGGCTTTTGTTTTTTTTGTTTGTTTGTTTTTCTTTGTTTTTTCAATATTTAGATATTCAGAACGGAAAAAATTTAATTTAGAGATTATAGTAGTATTTCATACTGAGGTCTTAAGCGGTTTAAAAACATGTAGTTTCATCAATAGATTCTGTTGTGTTGTAAGGGTTTGAGAGAGCTATAGTTCTTGTACAGTATTTAAATAAGCTAAAATTGTAGTGTGAAGCTACTACACATTCTACTTTTTTAAATCTAAATTTTGACTAGCCTGTGTACAGTGCCTGTCATTTCATATGTCCAAAATTTGAAGGCAGGCACTATTAGGCACATTCAGTAGGAAATATGGGTTAAAATAAGAGCCTTTTCCTACTCTATTGGAAGATGAGCAGACCATCATTGTTTATTTTTCAAATAAAATACATGGTTCACCAGTAGGTTGTACTAAAAGGTTTGGATGTGTGACCAGCCAGTAGGAGGGGAATTGAGGAGTAATTAGAGAATTCTAGCATAGTGTTTATCAAATTTTACGTTTATTGGTTCTCAGAAAAGCCGATAACCTTGATTAGTTGAAAAGAAATGATCATACTTCCTTTTTTAAAATTAAATACTTTGACATCAGCTGGAACCTTTAGAATAATCAGATGTCATGAATTATAATGTCTCTGATTAACAAAGATACCAATTTGTGAGTGGCAGGATGACGAGCCACGCTTAGTTTGATACAGTATTGTTCAGAGCTGTACAAATGGACTGCATTGTACTTTTAAATGTGGTGACTGAATGGGAGCAGGAGCCTCTGCTTTTGTATTCTGGAAGGCAGAATCTATCTACTCTTTTGATAACAGGAATTAGATTCGGTGTTAACTAAAAGGTTCACTTAACAGGCTCTTACTAATCGGATCACAGAGATAATGTGATTTTGTAGCTTATTATGTCCCCTTCTTTTTTTGTAGCTGATACTCACTGATGGACCCCAAGGAGTCTTTAAGCACCCCCAGTAGAGAAGAAATTCCCAGCAGTGTGCTTGGTCGAGAGAGGGGAAATGTGATGGACTTCTATAAAACCCTAAGGGGAGGAGCTACTCTGAAGGTTTCTGCATCTTCGCCCTCACTGGCTGCTGCTTCTCAGTCAGACTCCAAGCAGCAAAGACTTCTGGTTGATTTTCCAAAAGGCTCAGGAAGCAATGCGCAGCAGCCAGATCTGTCCAAGGCAGTTTCACTGTCAATGGGACTGTACATGGGAGAGACAGAGACAAAAGTGATGGGAAATGACCTGGGATTCCCACAACAGGGCCAAATCAGCCTTTCCTCTGGGGAAACAGACTTTCGGCTTCTGGAAGAAAGCATCGCAAACCTCAATAGGTCAACCAGTGTTCCAGAGAACCCCAAGAATTCAGCATCTGCTGCTGTCTCTGCTGCCCCCACAGAGAAGGAGTTTCCAAAAACTCACTCTGATGTGTCTTCAGAACAGCAGAATTTGAAAGGCCAGAAGGGCAGTAACGGGGGTAATATGAAGTTATATACCACAGACCAAAGCACCTTTGACATTTGGAGGAAAAAGCTCCAGGATTTGGAGTTTTCTTCTGGGTCCCCAAGTAAAGAGACAAGTGAAAGTCCTTGGAGCTCAGACCTCTTGATAGATGAAAACTGTTTGCTTTCTCCTTTGGCAGGAGAGGATGATCCATTCCTTCTGGAAGGAAGCTCGAATGAGGACTGTAAGCCTCTTGTTTTACCGGACACTAAGCCTAAAATTAAAGATAATGGAGATTTGATCTTACCAAGTCCTAGCAGTGTGCCACTGCCCCAAGTGAAAACAGAAAAAGAAGATTTTATCGAACTCTGCACCCCTGGGGTAATTAAGCAGGAGAAACTGGGCCCAGTTTATTGTCAGGCCAGCTTTTCTGGGGCCAATATAATTGGTAATAAAATGTCTGCCATTTCTGTTCATGGTGTGAGTACCTCTGGGGGACAGATGTACCACTACGACATGAATACAGCATCCCTTTCTCAACAACAGGATCAGAAACCTATTTTTAATGTCATTCCACCAATTCCTGTTGGTTCAGAAAATTGGAATAGATGCCAAGGGTCTGGAGATGATAACTTGACTTCCTTGGGGACTTTGAACTTCTCTGGTCGATCTGTTTTTTCTAACGGCTATTCAAGGTAAGATTAATGCTTTCTATTTCTTGAAAATGGTATGTTTAAGATCCATTGATAGATTTAAACATTTATTTGAATGTATTCGACTGCAATTCAAGTGCTTTTTCATGTGAATACGTTTAAATGGTCTTTTGAAAGTAGGCTTGGTAGACAAACTACATGATTTATCCATATGGACAAAACCCTTTCAAGTTTTGTGTTTGTTTTTTCAGAAATAGTGGTATTTAGTATCCCATTGGGCAGTGATTGAAAATTTTATGTAAAAATTTAAAATAATGTTGCTCATTAACAGCTAACTTTAGTAAAAGTGACGTAAATTCAGAGGGGGATAATGTGTGGAAACATATTTATTATGCATATTTTTAAGTTGTCCTAAAATATGCTCTTACGTGACAATGAAAAACACCTTTAATACTTACATAATCAAACCTTGTGCTATATTTGTACATCTGTGAAGTGTTAGCCTGGGGAAAATTAGAAGTACTAACAATAAACCCTTTTCTTCAAACTGTGAACCTTCCTGTTGAAGATGCTGAGTTCTGAGATTACTAAAGCAGTGCAGCGAACAGTTTACCTGACCTGAGTATTAGATGTGGGACAGAGTTCCTGACCCAGGGTAGATAAGTTATGTCTGCTGATTGGTTTCTTTAAGAAAGAAATTGGTGCTGAGTTTACTTTAAAATGTTCCTACAAGTTCTCAGATATATAACTAATAGCCAACATTGTTAAGCTTCTGTCTCAGCTATGTTTAATTTGTTTCTATCTTCTTTATTCTCCATCATTTATAAGTGTACTGACATTTCTGTTTGACTCAAAAAGGTCTGTAAAAATGTAATTACCAAGAAAAAGTTCTAAATGTAGGTGAATCTGTTGGTAGGGGTTAAATGCTCTGTCCTGCACACCCATTGCCAATTCAGATAAATATGTATCACATTTTAGGTGTGAAGAAAAATATAAAAATTAATTGTAGAGAGACAAGACTGATTAATCAGTGTGACTTCTTGAGCTGGGAGGAGGGCATAGTAGACACCATGATTTTTTGTATGTAAGTACTTCAAGTTCTAAGATGTTAATAATGGTAGTCACTTCCCACTAACAAGTCGTTGAAAATTTTATTTAAAATTTTAAAAAATACTTTATTAATGATATACCCGAATACTGAGGTGACTCTTTTCGTTCCTCTTTAATTAGGAAGCTTTGCTCGTTGGGGAAAAATTTTAGACTTAGGCCATGTTCTATTCCTTTTAAAAGGCTTAGATGTTTCTTATAAAAGAAAAAAGAAAAAAAAAATCCTTGGTTCCTGTGTGTTTTAAAATGTAAACTACCTACTAATCTGTTACTTAAATAATAATTATCTTTTACTTAGAACGTTTCAACTTTTTATTGCTGTCATTCTGAACTGAGGGTTTAAAATGTTTTCAGTAAGAAGATTCGAGATGTTACTACATTAGCTTGTTGTGCTTCAGTCTTAAAAGACATGCTGTGTTTTAAATTTCTCAATTCAGTTTTTGGTAGTGGAATTCATGATTGTGCTTATTTGTCTTAAAAGAATAAGTGCATTTGATTTGACTAAGGTATTTGTAGGAAACTGCTACATTGATTTATAAAACATTTAATTGTACAAAGAAAAATAATATATCTTAGGAAACACTTGGTGATTATTAATGCTTTTTGTTCTGATACTTAGCATGGTATTGTTTTCATTTTCCTTACTGTAAAAAAGGCGTGGAACTAGAACTTCTCATTTTCTAATCACTTAACTTTCATTAAGCGCTATAAAATCTAGGATCTGGAGAATAAGTCTTAAATGAATATAGTTATTCTTTAATGATTTAAGATAGTTTTAATACTTTATCAGGTCATTGATAACATTTAAGGTATGTCAGCCTCAACAACCATATGATCGTAGGCAAAACGATCATGTGGCTCTTTCAAGAGTCTAATATTTAATGAAATGATTATTCTATGCTGATGTGTGGTTTGGAATTATAATCAGTAGTTTGTGTCCTAATGAAAAGATGTAATATCTTTACAGGATAATTTGAGAAGGTTTGAAAATTTTGTACTTGGTGGCATTATCTTAACATTGGGAACTGTGATTACCCTGAACAAAGCTTCTTCCAAGTAAATTGAAACAGTGTTTCTTTTTACCATCATTGAATTAGCCTATTGTTTCCAAACAATAACCCTGATATAACTAAAATTGGTTGCTTTCTCTTCTCTATATGTTACATGGTTCTAGCCAAACTTTATGACTAGTGACCTTGAGTAATCAGCAGATAATTCAACATGATAAGACCACAACTATGTTAAATAATGACTTTCTGACTTTAGATACAGAAATATTAAATCCACTAATAACTTCACTTGCACTCTGTTTAAATTCTTTTAAAGCGTAAATTGTAATTTGACTTTTCAAGATGTCACCTAAAATTGCTTTTTCTTAAAATGCTTAAAAACACTTCACTCTCTTTTATGAGGGAAGGCAATTCTTCTGATGTATCAGCATAGTACAACATCCAGTTAATACATTGTTGTAAAATTATGAGTATCACAATGGGCCGTAGTAGACTATTTGAAGATTTAAGTTAATTGATAGTAAAATGAGAGGAACCTTGTTGATACTCAGATACATTCTTTAAGTAAAATGCAGTAGCCATTCTACCTTAATATACTTTTTAAATACTGAAATTCAAAAAATTGACCATAAACTTGTAACATTGATGAAGGCACATTTCTGCATAATTGATTTTCAACGATGTTTCACTTGAGCATTAATGATGCAACTGCTGAAAGGAGGCATAGAAGTAAATGGTTTCCGGTGGAATTAAGAGATTTTATTGGAACTGTGTTGAAACTTTAGTATGGAAAAAGTTGATCATTTTCTGAAGCGTATGGTTACTGGAGAGAAAGAATGATACAAGATGAATTTGTAAACTTAAGTCATAGGTGGAGTTTAAGGCTCTGTTGATTGGCATTTAATGAAGCTATGAAAATTTATGTAGATTTTAACATCTCATCATTATTTGCATCTGTGCCTCACTTATTAACATAATGGGAATGAAGACCTGTACAAGCACAGGATGAATGAAGCAAATTGTGTCCCCTTTACATTTTTCTCATTAACGTTGTGTTGATTGTTTTCTCAGAGAGAGAGGAGGCCTGAGGAAGAGATTTTTACTGATTTCTCTCCTTTTTTAATTGGTTCTTTATTTGTACCTTTTTTCTCTCCTTCCAAAGGTTCTGGCAGTGAGTATTTCAATCAGTGTCTTTTTTTTTTTTTTTTTAATCAGTGTCTTTTTAAGCTTAATATTTCTGATACTCATAAAATGATTTCTGAATGTTAAAGGAGGCTAGCTTTTGACCCTTTGTCTTCATTTTTTAAAACCCTGTACTTCATTATGGCTTTATTATTAGTAAAAGAAAAAAAAAGATAAACACAATGTGTATTCAGGTGTGTTAGTTTAGTTTGGAATCACTACAATACAGAGATGTGTGATTAGCGTGTGGTCAGATTTTATTGAAATTACTTCTTATGATTTTTCTTTGACTGTTCCATTATATTTTTATAGTTGATAAAAATAATTTGTATTACAATGACGTTTTGGCTTTATCTATTGATGTTACAGATATTTTAGTTAATCTGGCCACTTTCACTATTATATAGACTGTTTATAAATTTTATAAACTATAAAAGACCTATTCTGAAACATACCTTGCATAAATATAGGTTAAATGCATGTTGTAACAGCAGTAAAATTCATATGTATGTAAAGATCATATTAGTAGCTTTTTGAGATTTTAGCAAAGGAGAGATTGGATCAAAAGTGTTTAGTATGAGTGATTAATATAAAAGAACATCTGTATTAATTGGTTGGTTATATAAGTCTTAATCCACTCTGGGCTGCAGGTGATTTGAAATAGCCTAGTTGTTAGGAACTCTTAATTTACATTGGGTTTAAAATTAGCCTGGGGCATATTTCTTGAAACATATTTTTTCTTACTTTTAACATCATACCTAATTGTAGTGAGCAAAAAGTTTTCATTATGTACCACTGTTTATGTGAGCAAATTAAATACACAAAATAGGTTTGTGCCTGATAGCATATCAGGACATCCTGATAATTGTGTAATGCAGTATTTACAGGTGTTTGCCAAATTAATGGGCACTTGCTTCCAAATTTCCAAGTCATAAAAAATATATATTGATAAATTGTGTTGCAAAAGAATTTTCAAGAAATATTTTGTTAAATATAGCTATAATTGAAAAAAATCAATTACTTATTGACCTTTATAGAAGGGTTTAAAAGGCAGTGTATTCCTTATTTCTGTAATTTCAGAGAGACTTCCATTTAGGAAAAAAAATAAAGGATCTGTTAAGTGTTCCTCTCTCTGAATTGTGCATGATCATTTTTATGCTAGACTGGGTTAGAGTGTGAGTTTTAATGGTAAATTTTTGTACTGATTTTTACCCACGAAGGTATATTTTAGAAAATATAGTAGTTCAAAATTAGTTGGAAAGAGTGGTTTCTACCCTCAAACACCAGATTTTGATAGATTGCCTTTTTATTCCTGAGTACCACTATCACATATATGCCTTGAATACAGGCTTCCAGTGGAGTTTGTGGATTAACAGGTGTTGGGGGAAGGGATGTGAGAGGGCGAAGCAGTAAAGATGTGGAAAGGTGGAAGATAAGTTTAGAAACATCAAGAACATTCCAAAAACCAACAGTTTGGATCAGCTGTCATGAATTCAGAGGACTGAAAAAAGAGAACTTTGGAGCTGTGTTTGCACATCAACTCTTTGCACATAAAGCAGTGCATTAACCAGGATTACAATTTAGTTTCTTTTATTTGATGTAAAAATCTAAAGCTAATTATGGCAAAACAGCCCTGATGTTTATAGGGATCCTTGTTGTCTTTTGCTATTCTTTATTACCAAAAAAAAAAAGGGTGGAATGGAAATTTTAGTTCCTTTTAGATTATTTCAGCTAAGACCAAGTTTGTATTTTTCCCATTTTTATTTAGACTGCTGTTTACTCAAAAAAAGTCTAATTACTGGCATGTAGTTGAAACAGTGATGATATATGATGTGGATATAAGCACTTTATATTTCTCAGTGCATTTTGACATACACTGTCATCTGACCATGTCATACACTTCAGGAGTAGAATCCTTTTCTTGAGTAGTAATGTATTTCCATGGGTTGTGTATTTTTCTACTGAAAAGTAAGGAAATGGATTCTTGTTTAATCTTACCAATTTATAATAAATTATGTGTGTGTGCGTGCTCAGCCATGTCTGACTCTTTGCAGCCTTATGGACTGTATCCTGCCAGGCTACTCTGTTCATGGGATTCTTCGGGCAAAGAATATTGGAATTGGTTGCGCTATTTCCTTCTCCAGAGGATCTTCTCTACCCAGGGATTGAACCTGAGTCTCCTAAGTCTCCTGCATTGCAGGGATAGTTTTTACCACTTGAACCATTGAGGAAGCCCATAATAAACTATGGAATTCTCCAGTTGCTAGATGGTCATTTAAGCTATTTATATTGCAATATATTCCTTAAAGCCAATTATTTTGAATGGAAGTATGTCATCACCTAATTTTATCTCTGGCCCAGCTTAAATATTAATGACTTATCTTAGTAGAGCTGCATGCTTAAATATACTTTTTCAGAGTAACATATTAATTTTGAGTGCCTTAAAATTTTTTTCATTTGAGCAAGTTTCAACAAAATCAATAATGTCTCTAATACAACAAATTTAGTGAAAATGTCTCTTATTTTAGAATTTTTTTCATTTGCACTGTAGAGCTCCAAATATATATATTTCAGGGGAGAAAGGTTATTAATAATATGATTAGCTATAAATATTTAGCACATTATCTTACATTGAATTTTTATTTTTTAAACTTAAGTTCAACTTAAGTATGTAGTATTTAGGACATACAGTTTGTGGCAATAAACGTTAATTTTTCTTTTTATAATAAAATTAACCTTTATTCTGGTTGATTTCATAATTGTCCTTAATATTTAGCTGTGGCTATTATGAAAGTATATTTGATAGCCAATTTTTTAAAGCTGTTGTGAAATGACATCTAATTTAGTACATGATTTATTATTTCATGCTGGTTGGGGCAGTGTGTGACTTATGACCTTATGACTGTCACATGTTGAACATTAAAGCTCTACTGGTTCGCTGTGGACACTTTTTTACTTTGCTGTTGTTTTAATGTTTTGTGCTTTTGTTTTGTAATTTTGGGGGATAAGGGTTTCCTTAATTTTAAGATGACATAAATGGCAAATTTGGTGGATTTAAAAAAAACAATAAAACTTCAATCCCTTCCAAACAATTTCGTTACTTAATAGTAGAAGTAATAGAAAGAAATAGACTAAAAATTAGGAGACTTGAGTTCTAATGCTGAGCTGAACTGATCCGTGACCTTGAATAATCAGGTGTTTTAGACTAAAAATATTTTCTTTACAATTATACATGAATTATTTTCAAAACGTGTGTGCTTCCGTCTCTAAAATCCTACAGTGCTCTTATTATTTTAGTGAATGAGACATCTGGGGTAGGGAATGAAAAACTGAAATTGATTCTTTGTACACTGTCAAGTATAAGACAAGAATGAAACCAGGTTTAGTGTTTTTACAAAATAGTGATTTAAAATAATGTAGTTGGTGGTACATAGAAAATAATGTGTAAACACTGTTGTTGGCAGAGCCTGAGAGTTGGGGCTCGAGCTCTCGAAGCTTGCCTTCCGTGTTAGGTACAGTGATTTTAGATTAGAAGTTAAAGGGACTGAGAGCTCATTTACAGCCCACTTATTTTTTCAGAAGAGGAAATGAGACCTATAGAAAGTGTTTAGAGAAACAGCACAGGATTAGTTAGTGGTATTATCAGAAACGATTTAGCAACTAAACAGCACCAACAATTACACTTAGAATAACTAATTCTCAGTAGTCTAAGCTCCCCAGCAGGCCTCTCTTAACATCTGGTCTCTAGAGATCTGAAACAAAATACAGATTAGTCAGGTATTTTGTAAAAGTTATGATGACGTTAACTACTTCAGATTTTTTAAAAATGTATATTATCCATATTCTTTCCTGTATATTTTAAACTTTTTTTTTCCTAATAATTTTTTCTATAATTTTCTGTCACCAGTATGCTCAAGACTTTGTATACATTCATCTCATTTAAACCCCTAAACAACCCTATGAAGGCTTTTAATTCTGGTTTCTGTGTTGTTATTGACTCTGTCAATAATTTTGTAGTATAGAAGACAGCTGTTATTTACCTTAATTTTACAGGTGGGGAAATTTGAGACATTTATAGAGAAAGAGAAAATAATAGGAATACTTAATTGTGATCTGAAGGGGAAATATTTAATATTGTCTTAGAAATCCCTCTTGAAGTGAAGTGAAAGTCTCTGTGTCATGTCCGACTCTTTGCGATCCCGTGGACTGTACAGTCCATGGAATTCTCTGGGCCAGAATACTGGAGTGGGTAGCCTTTCCCTTCTCCAGGGGATCTTCCCAACACAGGGACTGAACCCAGGTCTCCTGCATTGCAGTTGGATCCTTTACCAGCTGATACTTCCTATTTGTCATAAGTGAATTTTTAAACAATATATGAAGGAGAAATGGGATCAAGCCACTTGTCTCTCTTGTGTATATTTGTGTAGTCACTTTCTGCTCTCTGTCACAGTTTCAGCTTCTGTAAAATAGAACACCCAGCACTCTTGCTTGAGGGATTTGTGCATTGTTGTTTACTTTGAAAATTAAAAAGTACTATAAAAATTCAGTGTGGCATTCTTAAAGCTCTGCCAAGTCTCCTGAGCTCAAACCAACATGCCCCTCACTGGCTTAAGTACATTGGGACATCTGTGCCTGTGTAGGCGTTTCCTATTTATGAAGCATTAAGACATTTTCAGTACCATTATGTATAACCCCCGAAGGGTCATGGATCCCGGTTTTATAAGGACGAAATATATTTAAAGCTTTTAAGGGCCAAATCACTGTTTTATTGCATTTTTTTCTTTTCAGTTTGGGTTTTTTGTTAGCTTTTCAGTGTGATGTAAATTTAATAGCCATGTTAATAACTTCAACCACATTGTTATCCTTTTAAATAAATGCTAGAGTATCCCTCTTTCTGTTTTATTGTCTGGTATTCTAAAATCAAGTATGCAAAGATTGTCATTAAGAAACTTTAATCTGAAAAGCTGTGTGTGAAAGAACTTCTGACTATAATGAATACCAAAATGTATCCTCAGGGCATAAATCTGGGAGAATTATGTAGTTCACTTAACTTTATTTACTAACATTTTTCTTTTTGATAAAGTGGTTGAAAAAATTTTCAGAAAAACAAATTTAGTGGATGAAACCAATCTCTTTGGATAACAAAGTGTCAAATTCAGAAACAAGTGACAGTTTAAATGGGTAAGCTGTTAAAATTGATAATATAAAACTGATAATTTAAAATGGTAATATGCTAATTTAAATTGGTAATATAAAAAAATAACTCGGTTTGTAGGCAGCTTTCTTATAGGGAAACTAAAACTTTTAATTAGAACTAAATGTGAAATGTGTCATCTGGAATCCAGCTGAGTTTACTAAGGACAAAGTGTGACTATAAAATACCTAGATTGATTTTTTAAAAACAGGAAACACAAAATGAATGTTGTCTTTTTAAGCCTCTACCTTGGGAGGCTATGTATATTCTTCTTTTGAAATTGCCTTCAAAACCACCTTATAAGACTTATTACACTATAGTAGCACCTAAATGTTCTCACTTAATCAGAAAATATGTTTATTCCTGAGTTTGATCATTTACCTTACTTATGTGATTCCAGATGATTTGAGTATTTCCAATAATGTAGAAATTTAATCCTCTGCCAAGTTATAACATTTGTTTTCATTGAGATTATTTAAAAGAACTCATGTAGGTATTTCTGTAGAAGACTTAAATTTAAAAGTTTATGAAATACCCCTGCAATTGCCTAGCCTCCCAAGATAGGGCTTCCCTGGTAGCTCAATGGTAGAGAATCCTCCTGCCAATGCAGAAGACAAAGGTTCGATCCCCAGGTCAGGAAGATCCCCTGGAGAAGGAAATGGCAATGCACTCTGGTATTCTTCCCTGGAGAATCCCATGGACTGAGGAGTCTGGTAGGCTACAGTCCATGGGATCACAAAAGAGGCTGACACGACTGAGCTCCTCCCAACATTAACTAATTTGAAATGAATGTGGCTCGATTGCTAAATTCAGATTGCTTTCTTTAAGCTATCAAGGAGCTTTATGCTAGCAACTTATATACTCCCTTTTCTTGACATAGTGTAGAAAAAAATAGATTTACTCACTTCTTAGCCTAATTTTTTTATAGATA
>NC_057389.1:54393066-54411160 GCF_019320065.1 Cervus canadensis
GCTCCTGCTTTCACACGCTAAGTTGTTTATCTCGGCTGCGGTGGGAGCCGCGGACGGTGGCGGGTGAGCGGCGCAGCCGGCAGAGGTAAGGGGAGGGCCGGGGGCCGGGGCCCGGGCGGGCGCTTGCTCCCCGAGGTGCGGGCCGGGGCCTGGAGGCTGGCTCGGGGGCGCCGCGGTAGCTCGCAAACTTTTATTAGCCTCGGGGAGTGGGGGTGGGGGCTGACGAGGGCCGGGTGGCGGTGACGAAAGGGCAGCGCGCGGGTGACAGCGCTGGCCTCTTCCTCTCCCTGGGCCGCCGTCCCTCGGACGGGCCGAGGGGGAGGAACCCGAGCTCCCTGCGAGTGGAGCCTCGTCGAGCCGCCCCAGGTTTCCAGGCTCTCGCTCTCGTTCCCTGGCAAGGAATCCTGGTTGGTTTTTTTCTTTTTTTCCCCCCTCTTTCCTAGTCCCTTTTCTTTTCCCTCCCAGGGGGCCTCCATGACACCCATTTTTCTGGTGAACGTTGAGCGGCGTCTGAATTCTCGCCTGACTCTTTCCACTCCACCCTAGTGCGCCCGAGCGCGAGCAGGGTTTGTGTCGAGGCTCCAGTGCGTCTCCTTTCTGGCGGGCGCGCAATGTGTGTGTGTGTGTGTGTGTGCGCGCGCGCGCGCGCGTGTACACACGCAGGGGGCTGACAGTCTGCGACTTGGAGACTTCGGCCAGGGCTGGCGTTATCTGGTGGAAGTGGGCGTGTCGGAGAAAGAACTCAACAGGTCTGGACACATTTCTCTCTTAACCTCGCACTTTTTCCCCTCTCCCCTCCCTCGGCCCCGGGTTTGTTCTTTAGCGCTGGGCATCACTTCGCGCCTGAAGGTTTGAAGTAGCCCCTTTTAGAAAAAAGACCCTCGCTAACCATAATAGTTTTGAGGTGCAGTTTTTGACAAGCGCTAGTTTGACGTTTTGAGATTGCAGACTCGACAGTTGCAGCCTTGTAATGCCGCTTAAGACCCCTTGGCATGGTTCGTTAAGGCCGACTACTGTGACAGGGTTATTCGCAACTTAAACGGGGGGATAAAGTCGTTTGAGGTATCTTTTCGTTTTATGAAGTTTTGTTTTGGTTTCGAGTTTGAAGGCAGCTGTCAAAGCGGCGTGGATATTCATTAGGCTCCATTTGATACCTTGTGTTTAGAGATCGTTATCAGATAAATACAGCAGAGGGGCGGGGAGAAAAGCAGTTTACCCTTGAGATTTATAGAGGCGGGTACCCACCTCTGCCTGCCTTCATCACATTCCACTTTTAGAGAGGACCGGTGAAGTTTGAGCATCTTAAAGTCTCCGTACAGGAAAAGTTTTCTTTCTTTGAACGGGATTTGACTATAATGTCGCAAATAATGCTTATCGAAGAATACCTGCCTCTTAAAAGATCTGGATTGTCAATAACCTATCAACCTAACCCTCTTGAAAGAAGGCTCAGAATTAGGATAGGTTAAGCTTTAGAATGCGGAGCAAATTTTTTGAGCATTTTACTTGGATTTATATGAGTGTGATTTTACAGGTCTGGGGTGGCTTTTGTTTTTTTTGTTTGTTTGTTTTTCTTTGTTTTTTCAATATTTAGATATTCAGAACGGAAAAAATTTAATTTAGAGATTATAGTAGTATTTCATACTGAGGTCTTAAGCGGTTTAAAAACATGTAGTTTCATCAATAGATTCTGTTGTGTTGTAAGGGTTTGAGAGAGCTATAGTTCTTGTACAGTATTTAAATAAGCTAAAATTGTAGTGTGAAGCTACTACACATTCTACTTTTTTAAATCTAAATTTTGACTAGCCTGTGTACAGTGCCTGTCATTTCATATGTCCAAAATTTGAAGGCAGGCACTATTAGGCACATTCAGTAGGAAATATGGGTTAAAATAAGAGCCTTTTCCTACTCTATTGGAAGATGAGCAGACCATCATTGTTTATTTTTCAAATAAAATACATGGTTCACCAGTAGGTTGTACTAAAAGGTTTGGATGTGTGACCAGCCAGTAGGAGGGGAATTGAGGAGTAATTAGAGAATTCTAGCATAGTGTTTATCAAATTTTACGTTTATTGGTTCTCAGAAAAGCCGATAACCTTGATTAGTTGAAAAGAAATGATCATACTTCCTTTTTTAAAATTAAATACTTTGACATCAGCTGGAACCTTTAGAATAATCAGATGTCATGAATTATAATGTCTCTGATTAACAAAGATACCAATTTGTGAGTGGCAGGATGACGAGCCACGCTTAGTTTGATACAGTATTGTTCAGAGCTGTACAAATGGACTGCATTGTACTTTTAAATGTGGTGACTGAATGGGAGCAGGAGCCTCTGCTTTTGTATTCTGGAAGGCAGAATCTATCTACTCTTTTGATAACAGGAATTAGATTCGGTGTTAACTAAAAGGTTCACTTAACAGGCTCTTACTAATCGGATCACAGAGATAATGTGATTTTGTAGCTTATTATGTCCCCTTCTTTTTTTGTAGCTGATACTCACTGATGGACCCCAAGGAGTCTTTAAGCACCCCCAGTAGAGAAGAAATTCCCAGCAGTGTGCTTGGTCGAGAGAGGGGAAATGTGATGGACTTCTATAAAACCCTAAGGGGAGGAGCTACTCTGAAGGTTTCTGCATCTTCGCCCTCACTGGCTGCTGCTTCTCAGTCAGACTCCAAGCAGCAAAGACTTCTGGTTGATTTTCCAAAAGGCTCAGGAAGCAATGCGCAGCAGCCAGATCTGTCCAAGGCAGTTTCACTGTCAATGGGACTGTACATGGGAGAGACAGAGACAAAAGTGATGGGAAATGACCTGGGATTCCCACAACAGGGCCAAATCAGCCTTTCCTCTGGGGAAACAGACTTTCGGCTTCTGGAAGAAAGCATCGCAAACCTCAATAGGTCAACCAGTGTTCCAGAGAACCCCAAGAATTCAGCATCTGCTGCTGTCTCTGCTGCCCCCACAGAGAAGGAGTTTCCAAAAACTCACTCTGATGTGTCTTCAGAACAGCAGAATTTGAAAGGCCAGAAGGGCAGTAACGGGGGTAATATGAAGTTATATACCACAGACCAAAGCACCTTTGACATTTGGAGGAAAAAGCTCCAGGATTTGGAGTTTTCTTCTGGGTCCCCAAGTAAAGAGACAAGTGAAAGTCCTTGGAGCTCAGACCTCTTGATAGATGAAAACTGTTTGCTTTCTCCTTTGGCAGGAGAGGATGATCCATTCCTTCTGGAAGGAAGCTCGAATGAGGACTGTAAGCCTCTTGTTTTACCGGACACTAAGCCTAAAATTAAAGATAATGGAGATTTGATCTTACCAAGTCCTAGCAGTGTGCCACTGCCCCAAGTGAAAACAGAAAAAGAAGATTTTATCGAACTCTGCACCCCTGGGGTAATTAAGCAGGAGAAACTGGGCCCAGTTTATTGTCAGGCCAGCTTTTCTGGGGCCAATATAATTGGTAATAAAATGTCTGCCATTTCTGTTCATGGTGTGAGTACCTCTGGGGGACAGATGTACCACTACGACATGAATACAGCATCCCTTTCTCAACAACAGGATCAGAAACCTATTTTTAATGTCATTCCACCAATTCCTGTTGGTTCAGAAAATTGGAATAGATGCCAAGGGTCTGGAGATGATAACTTGACTTCCTTGGGGACTTTGAACTTCTCTGGTCGATCTGTTTTTTCTAACGGCTATTCAAGGTAAGATTAATGCTTTCTATTTCTTGAAAATGGTATGTTTAAGATCCATTGATAGATTTAAACATTTATTTGAATGTATTCGACTGCAATTCAAGTGCTTTTTCATGTGAATACGTTTAAATGGTCTTTTGAAAGTAGGCTTGGTAGACAAACTACATGATTTATCCATATGGACAAAACCCTTTCAAGTTTTGTGTTTGTTTTTTCAGAAATAGTGGTATTTAGTATCCCATTGGGCAGTGATTGAAAATTTTATGTAAAAATTTAAAATAATGTTGCTCATTAACAGCTAACTTTAGTAAAAGTGACGTAAATTCAGAGGGGGATAATGTGTGGAAACATATTTATTATGCATATTTTTAAGTTGTCCTAAAATATGCTCTTACGTGACAATGAAAAACACCTTTAATACTTACATAATCAAACCTTGTGCTATATTTGTACATCTGTGAAGTGTTAGCCTGGGGAAAATTAGAAGTACTAACAATAAACCCTTTTCTTCAAACTGTGAACCTTCCTGTTGAAGATGCTGAGTTCTGAGATTACTAAAGCAGTGCAGCGAACAGTTTACCTGACCTGAGTATTAGATGTGGGACAGAGTTCCTGACCCAGGGTAGATAAGTTATGTCTGCTGATTGGTTTCTTTAAGAAAGAAATTGGTGCTGAGTTTACTTTAAAATGTTCCTACAAGTTCTCAGATATATAACTAATAGCCAACATTGTTAAGCTTCTGTCTCAGCTATGTTTAATTTGTTTCTATCTTCTTTATTCTCCATCATTTATAAGTGTACTGACATTTCTGTTTGACTCAAAAAGGTCTGTAAAAATGTAATTACCAAGAAAAAGTTCTAAATGTAGGTGAATCTGTTGGTAGGGGTTAAATGCTCTGTCCTGCACACCCATTGCCAATTCAGATAAATATGTATCACATTTTAGGTGTGAAGAAAAATATAAAAATTAATTGTAGAGAGACAAGACTGATTAATCAGTGTGACTTCTTGAGCTGGGAGGAGGGCATAGTAGACACCATGATTTTTTGTATGTAAGTACTTCAAGTTCTAAGATGTTAATAATGGTAGTCACTTCCCACTAACAAGTCGTTGAAAATTTTATTTAAAATTTTAAAAAATACTTTATTAATGATATACCCGAATACTGAGGTGACTCTTTTCGTTCCTCTTTAATTAGGAAGCTTTGCTCGTTGGGGAAAAATTTTAGACTTAGGCCATGTTCTATTCCTTTTAAAAGGCTTAGATGTTTCTTATAAAAGAAAAAAGAAAAAAAAAATCCTTGGTTCCTGTGTGTTTTAAAATGTAAACTACCTACTAATCTGTTACTTAAATAATAATTATCTTTTACTTAGAACGTTTCAACTTTTTATTGCTGTCATTCTGAACTGAGGGTTTAAAATGTTTTCAGTAAGAAGATTTGAGATGTTACTACATTAGCTTGTTGTGCTTCAGTCTTAAAAGACATGCTGTGTTTTAAATTTCTCAATTCAGTTTTTGGTAGTGGAATTCATGATTGTGCTTATTTGTCTTAAAAGAATAAGTGCATTTGATTTGACTAAGGTATTTGTAGGAAACTGCTACATTGATTTATAAAACATTTAATTGTACAAAGAAAAATAATATATCTTAGGAAACACTTGGTGATTATTAATGCTTTTTGTTCTGATACTTAGCATGGTATTGTTTTCATTTTCCTTACTGTAAAAAAGGCGTGGAACTAGAACTTCTCATTTTCTAATCACTTAACTTTCATTAAGCGCTATAAAATCTAGGATCTGGAGAATAAGTCTTAAATGAATATAGTTATTCTTTAATGATTTAAGATAGTTTTAATACTTTATCAGGTCATTGATAACATTTAAGGTATGTCAGCCTCAACAACCATATGATCGTAGGCAAAACGATCATGTGGCTCTTTCAAGAGTCTAATATTTAATGAAATGATTATTCTATGCTGATGTGTGGTTTGGAATTATAATCAGTAGTTTGTGTCCTAATGAAAAGATGTAATATCTTTACAGGATAATTTGAGAAGGTTTGAAAATTTTGTACTTGGTGGCATTATCTTAACATTGGGAACTGTGATTACCCTGAACAAAGCTTCTTCCAAGTAAATTGAAACAGTGTTTCTTTTTACCATCATTGAATTAGCCTATTGTTTCCAAACAATAACCCTGATATAACTAAAATTGGTTGCTTTCTCTTCTCTATATGTTACATGGTTCTAGCCAAACTTTATGACTAGTGACCTTGAGTAATCGGCAGATAATTCAACATGATAAGACCACAACTATGTTAAATAATGACTTTCTGACTTTAGATACAGAAATATTAAATCCACTAATAACTTCACTTGCACTCTGTTTAAATTCTTTTAAAGCGTAAATTGTAATTTGACTTTTCAAGATGTCACCTAAAATTGCTTTTTCTTAAAATGCTTAAAAACACTTCACTCTCTTTTATGAGGGAAGGCAATTCTTCTGATGTATCAGCATAGTACAACATCCAGTTAATACATTGTTGTAAAATTATGAGTATCACAATGGGCCGTAGTAGACTATTTGAAGATTTAAGTTAATTGATAGTAAAATGAGAGGAACCTTGTTGATACTCAGATACATTCTTTAAGTAAAATGCAGTAGCCATTCTACCTTAATATACTTTTTAAATACTGAAATTCAAAAAATTGACCATAAACTTGTAACATTGATGAAGGCACATTTCTGCATAATTGATTTTCAACGATGTTTCACTTGAGCATTAATGATGCAACTGCTGAAAGGAGGCATAGAAGTAAATGGTTTCCGGTGGAATTAAGAGATTTTATTGGAACTGTGTTGAAACTTTAGTATGGAAAAAGTTGATCATTTTCTGAAGCGTATGGTTACTGGAGAGAAAGAATGATACAAGATGAATTTGTAAACTTAAGTCATAGGTGGAGTTTAAGGCTCTGTTGATTGGCATTTAATGAAGCTATGAAAATTTATGTAGATTTTAACATCTCATCATTATTTGCATCTGTGCCTCACTTATTAACATAATGGGAATGAAGACCTGTACAAGCACAGGATGAATGAAGCAAATTGTGTCCCCTTTACATTTTTCTCATTAACGTTGTGTTGATTGTTTTCTCAGAGAGAGAGGAGGCCTGAGGAAGAGATTTTTACTGATTTCTCTCCTTTTTTAATTGGTTCTTTATTTGTACCTTTTTTCTCTCCTTCCAAAGGTTCTGGCAGTGAGTATTTCAATCAGTGTCTTTTTTTTTTTTTTTTTAATCAGTGTCTTTTTAAGCTTAATATTTCTGATACTCATAAAATGATTTCTGAATGTTAAAGGAGGCTAGCTTTTGACCCTTTGTCTTCATTTTTTAAAACCCTGTACTTCATTATGGCTTTATTATTAGTAAAAGAAAAAAAAAGATAAACACAATGTGTATTCAGGTGTGTTAGTTTAGTTTGGAATCACTACAATACAGAGATGTGTGATTAGCGTGTGGTCAGATTTTATTGAAATTACTTCTTATGATTTTTCTTTGACTGTTCCATTATATTTTTATAGTTGATAAAAATAATTTGTATTACAATGACGTTTTGGCTTTATCTATTGATGTTACAGATATTTTAGTTAATCTGGCCACTTTCACTATTATATAGACTGTTTATAAATTTTATAAACTATAAAAGACCTATTCTGAAACATACCTTGCATAAATATAGGTTAAATGCATGTTGTAACAGCAGTAAAATTCATATGTATGTAAAGATCATATTAGTAGCTTTTTGAGATTTTAGCAAAGGAGAGATTGGATCAAAAGTGTTTAGTATGAGTGATTAATATAAAAGAACATCTGTATTAATTGGTTGGTTATATAAGTCTTAATCCACTCTGGGCTGCAGGTGATTTGAAATAGCCTAGTTGTTAGGAACTCTTAATTTACATTGGGTTTAAAATTAGCCTGGGGCATATTTCTTGAAACATATTTTTTCTTACTTTTAACATCATACCTAATTGTAGTGAGCAAAAAGTTTTCATTATGTACCACTGTTTATGTGAGCAAATTAAATACACAAAATAGGTTTGTGCCTGATAGCATATCAGGACATCCTGATAATTGTGTAATGCAGTATTTACAGGTGTTTGCCAAATTAATGGGCACTTGCTTCCAAATTTCCAAGTCATAAAAAATATATATTGATAAATTGTGTTGCAAAAGAATTTTCAAGAAATATTTTGTTAAATATAGCTATAATTGAAAAAAATCAATTACTTATTGACCTTTATAGAAGGGTTTAAAAGGCAGTGTATTCCTTATTTCTGTAATTTCAGAGAGACTTCCATTTAGGAAAAAAAATAAAGGATCTGTTAAGTGTTCCTCTCTCTGAATTGTGCATGATCATTTTTATGCTAGACTGGGTTAGAGTGTGAGTTTTAATGGTAAATTTTTGTACTGATTTTTACCCACGAAGGTATATTTTAGAAAATATAGTAGTTCAAAATTAGTTGGAAAGAGTGGTTTCTACCCTCAAACACCAGATTTTGATAGATTGCCTTTTTATTCCTGAGTACCACTATCACATATATGCCTTGAATACAGGCTTCCAGTGGAGTTTGTGGATTAACAGGTGTTGGGGGAAGGGATGTGAGAGGGCGAAGCAGTAAAGATGTGGAAAGGTGGAAGATAAGTTTAGAAACATCAAGAACATTCCAAAAACCAACAGTTTGGATCAGCTGTCATGAATTCAGAGGACTGAAAAAAGAGAACTTTGGAGCTGTGTTTGCACATCAACTCTTTGCACATAAAGCAGTGCATTAACCAGGATTACAATTTAGTTTCTTTTATTTGATGTAAAAATCTAAAGCTAATTATGGCAAAACAGCCCTGATGTTTATAGGGATCCTTGTTGTCTTTTGCTATTCTTTATTACCAAAAAAAAAAAGGGTGGAATGGAAATTTTAGTTCCTTTTAGATTATTTCAGCTAAGACCAAGTTTGTATTTTTCCCATTTTTATTTAGACTGCTGTTTACTCAAAAAAAGTCTAATTACTGGCATGTAGTTGAAACAGTGATGATATATGATGTGGATATAAGCACTTTATATTTCTCAGTGCATTTTGACATACACTGTCATCTGACCATGTCATACACTTCAGGAGTAGAATCCTTTTCTTGAGTAGTAATGTATTTCCATGGGTTGTGTATTTTTCTACTGAAAAGTAAGGAAATGGATTCTTGTTTAATCTTACCAATTTATAATAAATTATGTGTGTGTGCGTGCTCAGCCATGTCTGACTCTTTGCAGCCTTATGGACTGTATCCTGCCAGGCTACTCTGTTCATGGGATTCTTCGGGCAAAGAATATTGGAATTGGTTGCGCTATTTCCTTCTCCAGAGGATCTTCTCTACCCAGGGATTGAACCTGAGTCTCCTAAGTCTCCTGCATTGCAGGGATAGTTTTTACCACTTGAACCATTGAGGAAGCCCATAATAAACTATGGAATTCTCCAGTTGCTAGATGGTCATTTAAGCTATTTATATTGCAATATATTCCTTAAAGCCAATTATTTTGAATGGAAGTATGTCATCACCTAATTTTATCTCTGGCCCAGCTTAAATATTAATGACTTATCTTAGTAGAGCTGCATGCTTAAATATACTTTTTCAGAGTAACATATTAATTTTGAGTGCCTTAAAATTTTTTTCATTTGAGCAAGTTTCAACAAAATCAATAATGTCTCTAATACAACAAATTTAGTGAAAATGTCTCTTATTTTAGAATTTTTTTCATTTGCACTGTAGAGCTCCAAATATATATATTTCAGGGGAGAAAGGTTATTAATAATATGATTAGCTATAAATATTTAGCACATTATCTTACATTGAATTTTTATTTTTTAAACTTAAGTTCAACTTAAGTATGTAGTATTTAGGACATACAGTTTGTGGCAATAAACGTTAATTTTTCTTTTTATAATAAAATTAACCTTTATTCTGGTTGATTTCATAATTGTCCTTAATATTTAGCTGTGGCTATTATGAAAGTATATTTGATAGCCAATTTTTTAAAGCTGTTGTGAAATGACATCTAATTTAGTACATGATTTATTATTTCATGCTGGTTGGGGCAGTGTGTGACTTATGACCTTATGACTGTCACATGTTGAACATTAAAGCTCTACTGGTTCGCTGTGGACACTTTTTTACTTTGCTGTTGTTTTAATGTTTTGTGCTTTTGTTTTGTAATTTTGGGGGATAAGGGTTTCCTTAATTTTAAGATGACATAAATGGCAAATTTGGTGGATTTAAAAAAAACAATAAAACTTCAATCCCTTCCAAACAATTTCGTTACTTAATAGTAGAAGTAATAGAAAGAAATAGACTAAAAATTAGGAGACTTGAGTTCTAATGCTGAGCTGAACTGATCCGTGACCTTGAATAATCAGGTGTTTTAGACTAAAAATATTTTCTTTACAATTATACATGAATTATTTTCAAAACGTGTGTGCTTCCGTCTCTAAAATCCTACAGTGCTCTTATTATTTTAGTGAATGAGACATCTGGGGTAGGGAATGAAAAACTGAAATTGATTCTTTGTACACTGTCAAGTATAAGACAAGAATGAAACCAGGTTTAGTGTTTTTACAAAATAGTGATTTAAAATAATGTAGTTGGTGGTACATAGAAAATAATGTGTAAACACTGTTGTTGGCAGAGCCTGAGAGTTGGGGCTCGAGCTCTCGAAGCTTGCCTTCCGTGTTAGGTACAGTGATTTTAGATTAGAAGTTAAAGGGACTGAGAGCTCATTTACAGCCCACTTATTTTTTCAGAAGAGGAAATGAGACCTATAGAAAGTGTTTAGAGAAACAGCACAGGATTAGTTAGTGGTATTATCAGAAACGATTTAGCAACTAAACAGCACCAACAATTACACTTAGAATAACTAATTCTCAGTAGTCTAAGCTCCCCAGCAGGCCTCTCTTAACATCTGGTCTCTAGAGATCTGAAACAAAATACAGATTAGTCAGGTATTTTGTAAAAGTTATGATGACGTTAACTACTTCAGATTTTTTAAAAATGTATATTATCCATATTCTTTCCTGTATATTTTAAACTTTTTTTTTCCTAATAATTTTTTCTATAATTTTCTGTCACCAGTATGCTCAAGACTTTGTATACATTCATCTCATTTAAACCCCTAAACAACCCTATGAAGGCTTTTAATTCTGGTTTCTGTGTTGTTATTGACTCTGTCAATAATTTTGTAGTATAGAAGACAGCTGTTATTTACCTTAATTTTACAGGTGGGGAAATTTGAGACATTTATAGAGAAAGAGAAAATAATAGGAATACTTAATTGTGATCTGAAGGGGAAATATTTAATATTGTCTTAGAAATCCCTCTTGAAGTGAAGTGAAAGTCTCTGTGTCATGTCCGACTCTTTGCGATCCCGTGGACTGTACAGTCCATGGAATTCTCTGGGCCAGAATACTGGAGTGGGTAGCCTTTCCCTTCTCCAGGGGATCTTCCCAACACAGGGACTGAACCCAGGTCTCCTGCATTGCAGTTGGATCCTTTACCAGCTGATACTTCCTATTTGTCATAAGTGAATTTTTAAACAATATATGAAGGAGAAATGGGATCAAGCCACTTGTCTCTCTTGTGTATATTTGTGTAGTCACTTTCTGCTCTCTGTCACAGTTTCAGCTTCTGTAAAATAGAACACCCAGCACTCTTGCTTGAGGGATTTGTGCATTGTTGTTTACTTTGAAAATTAAAAAGTACTATAAAAATTCAGTGTGGCATTCTTAAAGCTCTGCCAAGTCTCCTGAGCTCAAACCAACATGCCCCTCACTGGCTTAAGTACATTGGGACATCTGTGCCTGTGTAGGCGTTTCCTATTTATGAAGCATTAAGACATTTTCAGTACCATTATGTATAACCCCCGAAGGGTCATGGATCCCGGTTTTATAAGGACGAAATATATTTAAAGCTTTTAAGGGCCAAATCACTGTTTTATTGCATTTTTTTCTTTTCAGTTTGGGTTTTTTGTTAGCTTTTCAGTGTGATGTAAATTTAATAGCCATGTTAATAACTTCAACCACATTGTTATCCTTTTAAATAAATGCTAGAGTATCCCTCTTTCTGTTTTATTGTCTGGTATTCTAAAATCAAGTATGCAAAGATTGTCATTAAGAAACTTTAATCTGAAAAGCTGTGTGTGAAAGAACTTCTGACTATAATGAATACCAAAATGTATCCTCAGGGCATAAATCTGGGAGAATTATGTAGTTCACTTAACTTTATTTACTAACATTTTTCTTTTTGATAAAGTGGTTGAAAAAATTTTCAGAAAAACAAATTTAGTGGATGAAACCAATCTCTTTGGATAACAAAGTGTCAAATTCAGAAACAAGTGACAGTTTAAATGGGTAAGCTGTTAAAATTGATAATATAAAACTGATAATTTAAAATGGTAATATGCTAATTTAAATTGGTAATATAAAAAAATAACTCGGTTTGTAGGCAGCTTTCTTATAGGGAAACTAAAACTTTTAATTAGAACTAAATGTGAAATGTGTCATCTGGAATCCAGCTGAGTTTACTAAGGACAAAGTGTGACTATAAAATACCTAGATTGATTTTTTAAAAACAGGAAACACAAAATGAATGTTGTCTTTTTAAGCCTCTACCTTGGGAGGCTATGTATATTCTTCTTTTGAAATTGCCTTCAAAACCACCTTATAAGACTTATTACACTATAGTAGCACCTAAATGTTCTCACTTAATCAGAAAATATGTTTATTCCTGAGTTTGATCATTTACCTTACTTATGTGATTCCAGATGATTTGAGTATTTCCAATAATGTAGAAATTTAATCCTCTGCCAAGTTATAACATTTGTTTTCATTGAGATTATTTAAAAGAACTCATGTAGGTATTTCTGTAGAAGACTTAAATTTAAAAGTTTATGAAATACCCCTGCAATTGCCTAGCCTCCCAAGATAGGGCTTCCCTGGTAGCTCAATGGTAGAGAATCCTCCTGCCAATGCAGAAGACAAAGGTTCGATCCCCAGGTCAGGAAGATCCCCTGGAGAAGGAAATGGCAATGCACTCTGGTATTCTTCCCTGGAGAATCCCATGGACTGAGGAGTCTGGTAGGCTACAGTCCATGGGATCACAAAAGAGGCTGACACGACTGAGCTCCTCCCAACATTAACTAATTTGAAATGAATGTGGCTCGATTGCTAAATTCAGATTGCTTTCTTTAAGCTATCAAGGAGCTTTATGCTAGCAACTTATATACTCCCTTTTCTTGACATAGTGTAGAAAAAAATAGATTTACTCACTTCTTAGCCTAATTTTTTTATAGATATTAATATATATTTTATGTTCAAGTAAAGTGGGCCTGTCTTTGCCTTGAACTTGAAGGGAATCTGATGTTAGCAGATGTACAGCAAATGTAAATTCCTACAGCAATACATTTCCTTTTCCAAAATCCAAATCCAATCTCATTTCCCAATCCCAAACAATTCATTTCCCATTCCAGTCAGTGTATCAGAGAATTAACTATTTGAGGTTAGTTATAGGAAGAACAGGGGCTTCCCAGGTGGTGTTAGTGGTAAAGAACCCTCCTGCCAATGCAGGAGACATGAGAGATGGAGATGCGGGTTTGACCCCTGGGTCAGGAAGATCCCCTGGAGCCAGTCATGGGAACCCACTCTAATCTTCTTACCTAGATAATCCCTGGCGGGCTACAGTCCACAGTCCAAGGGGTTGCAGAGTCAGACATGACTGAAACGACTTAGCATGTATGGGAAGATTAACCCAAGTACACTAAACTTATTTATATCCATAAAATAGTTTAACAGATAGTTACAGTTACATGTGTTTTCTACTTTTATTCCTTATGACCTGAAAAAAAGTGTTCTACTCCTACTGAAAGTACTTTTAAAAGTTAGTAAATTTTGGTTGTCACTACTCTTTTTTTAATTTAGCCATGTTTATTTTTCATAAAATGCTAGAATTGGAATGGATCCCAGCCTTTGAAATCATAAAGATACATGCAGTGGCATTAAAAATACGATATACCTTTTGTAACCATTCTCTTAGTGCTGAAATTCTTTGTGAGAATTTCCTTTTTGAGATGATTCTGCTTAATAAGTTTAGTACGTTTCCCATGTCTGTATTGAAAACAACTTGTTTTCTCAAATAGTTATTCTTTCTCCCCCTCAAAATGATCTGTAAGTTTTTGATGGCTAAGGAAAGGAAATAAAGAGCCATTATAGTGTGGCCAATGTGCTCTTCTAATAAATTCACTTTTATGTCTTTACTCTTTTATTAGACTGGCATATTCTAGCTTGTTCTTTTAGCTGGGAGCCTGAGTGATGTTTCCATTCAGTAGGAAATGCTTCTTATCACTAAACATATACAATGGGCTGGTGTAGGTGCAGCCTGTGGGCACTAGGTTTTTAACATAAGAAATAATTTTAGAAGAAAGGTAAGAAAAATAGGTGAAATAATCTCTAACTCAATATGTTAGGGATGAGTAACCCTTTAATTGAGAACAATCATTTAACAAGGCTGTACAGTACTGTGGGGGTACCACAGACATATTTAAAAGAGAAAGTAAATAAGTGAAGCCAGAAGGAAAAGTTAGAACAGAAATCGATGGAAGAAGAAAATGAAAATTCTAAATGCCAGTTCCAGGGTCTGGTTAAATCTGGTTTTTCTATGCCTAAGTGTTTCTGTACGAACACTGGGAAATACATAAGCTTCCAGTTACATTGTGGTAATAGGTGGAGGAGCCACAAAGGCATGTCTTAGGAAGGGAATTCTTGAGATGGGTGGAGTGGAAGGTTAACTGCATCTCAGAGTGCCTCCCAACAGCTCTGGCCGCAGCACACACTTAACGAGCTAGGCACTGGGCATCTGGAGGTGAAGATAAATATCTCCAACCACGAACCTCACAGATCTAGAGATCTTCATGCCTCTTCCATTCTGCCCTCGACTCCAGCTTCCCCCATCACTTTCCGTACCCAGTTTGCTTTTTGAAATGTCCACTTTCCCCAAAAGGCATAACTGAAACTTCATGGAGTAGAGTGTGTGGATGAATGGGAAGTAGGAGTTTATTCAGCTATTTGAAATAAAAAGATGGCAACAAGGAGTCTGAGAGAGGCGGAAAGAATGAACTAATCAGATGAGCAGTGAGTAGCTGGGAATGAACCAGCGGGAGACTTCAGTCATGAGCACAGTTGCTCAGTCATGTCCAACTCTTTGTGACCCCATGGGCTGCATCGCTTCAGGCTCCTCTGTCCATGGGATTTCCCAGAGGAGACTACTAGAGCAGGTTGTCATTTGCTTCTGGGGATTTTCCTGACCCAGGGATCAAACCCATGTCTCCTGCATTGGCATGTGTATTCTTTACCACAGAGCCCCCAGGGAAGCTCAGTATATACAGTACTGTCACCCTATACATTGTGTGATATAAGAAGGAGGAAACCTGACTTGCACCCTTGATGTTAAGACTTTTTCCTTTTCTTCCAGTCCCTTGAGAATATCTCCTTACTCTACAAGAAGCATAGCCCTCCTTTTAGGTCCCCTGATGCATTTTATGCCTGGAAACATTCTCCCCGCACCACCCCCCCACACACACACACACATATCTACACGGCTCTGTCTCTCACTTTATTTAGGTCTCCACCTAAATGTCAACTCCTAAGAGAAAACTTCTCTGACTGCTTTATCTGAAATAGTAGCATCTCTTCTCAACATTATATATCTAATTGTTTATGTCTTATCTATTCACCTGCTGAAATCTAAGTTGCTTAAGGGCAGTGATGCTGCTGGCCTTGCTTATTCTTGTATCCTAGCAAGTCACAGAGTGTGTAACACATAGTAAGACCTCAATAAATGCACATTGAATATATGAATAAACAAACCTGACATACAAACTAAGATGTGTGGGGATGGACTGCACCTCTGTCTTTCCAGAGAAAAGAAATGTCAGCAGATAGTATCACTGAGAGATGACAACCCAAGTTATGTTCTCCAGATAGGAAGTAGGTTTTAAGATGGATTAGTGCTTATGCAGACAATGTGTACATAAAGAAAATGTGTTTTTAGTTGCTGTCAGCTTTTAAACTTGCTCTAAGACTTTGAAATGGATTGCTTTTTCACAGTGTCTTAGAACAGTGCTGGTACATTTGTTATTGTGGTTCACTCAGTCGTGTCTTGACTCTTTGCGACCCCATGGAATGCAGCACACCAGGCTTCCCTGTCCTTCAATATCTCCCAGAGTTTGTTCAAATTCATGTCCTTTGAGTCTGGTACATTTACCATTGGGCAAATTGAGGTAGCCAAAGCTTTTGAACATAAGAGTTTGGGATCTGGCTTTTTGAAATTTATCTTGCTTTAGATAGTACCTTTCATAGCTTTCATCTTATTTCTCACTTGTTTTAGAATTGAGATTACACTTGCAGACATGTAATATACACATTTGTGTTGGTTTATCTAGAACAAGTCAGGCAAGAAACCAATTTGCCCATTTTTCAGATAAGTATGTGTATAATGACTGAATACTCCCAAGAGAGAAGGTGTCTTATTTTTGTCTGAATTTCCCAATTATCTTTCTTAAGCTTATTTAGAACTTAACTTGGGTTGTCATCTCTCAGTCATACTATCTGCTGACATTTCTTTTCTCTAGATTTGACTTACTCTGTTTTTAGTTTTGACTTGCTCAAATTACATAGCAGCAATTCAAAGCTAGTAAGAGATCCCTTCTACCAAAATGGTAATAGAGTTCAACTTAATATGGTGAAGGCAGTCATAGAAAAGAGAAAATGTAAGGTAAATAGGCATAAACTAAAGCAAGAAAATCAGATGAGGTCATTTAAGAACAAACTGCTTTAGCATTCAGGAAGAAAGAATGGAGGACCAAGGACAGGGCTCTGGAACGCATCCAGAGAAAGCAGCCACAAAAGATAATGAATAGCTGTAGAATTAGGAGACCAACAATTTTAAACTGGGGTGGGAGAGAGTAGCATATACTGTCAAGTCAACTAGGGAAAAAGAGAAAGAATAGATTATCATAAATATGAGAGACTGCTGTTGAAGCCAATCTGTAAAATTATATAAACATTCTCAAAAAGTTAAAGCCAGAGAAATCAGTGAAATCCTAAATGGAACAGCAATATAACTAGATTTAATTTGATTATCCCCAAGTTTGAGAGCCTGATCAGTCTTTCAAGTTTAGGTGAAAATACTAAAGTGGATAATGATAGACACACTTGTGACACCACTGGGACCCTGGCACTGAGTTAGGAGTAAGAGACAAAAGGCTGGAAACCAGGAGGGAATTAGGTTTCTGTTTCCGGAGAAGCCAGCACAGCAGAAAGGAAAAAACAAAAACTGACCATACCCTAGTGCAACTATTACTATTATTCCTCTAATCAAAACATGTCTGTGGTTCTGTTGTTCGTAGCATTGTGGTTCGCCGTCCTCTTTCCACCACAGCCTGTATCCACATAGCAGCCGTGTGGATGCTCCGGAACCCTTGGAGAATGTGGATTATGCACAGCTCATGCAGCTCTGTCCTGACCTGTCATATCCAAGAAAGCATATCTGAGTGTAGGATGAGATGGTAGGATAGTTTGTGAATTGACTTTTTTTTAATTGTTTTTATTGTTGTTATTTTCACTAAAGCCTTCTCAAAATTTACAAAAATAATGTGTTCATTCCCTTCAGCAAAATTATACCAAGAACATTTAATAAACTTCTTCCTCATTGCTTCTCATTTCCTCTTTCTTCCTTTCCTTTCCTGTCTCTCCTTATCTTCTACATTTCTGCATAATCATATAAGCATACATACATATAAGGCATCCTGGATTGTTTTAGATAAAAATAGGATCATCATATACCAGTTTCGCTGCAGCTTGCTTTTCTAACAGTACACTCTGAACATCCTTCCAGATCAACAGGTGTAGATCCCATTTTTTTTTTTTCCATTTATTTTTACTAGTTGGAGGCTAATTACTTTACAGTATTGTAGTGGTTTTTGTCATACATTGACATGAATCAGCCATGGATTTACATGTATTCCCCATCCCGATCCCCCCTCCCACCTCCCTCTCCACCCGATTCCTCTGGGTCTTCCCAGTGCACCAGGCCCAAGCACTTCTCTCATGCATCCAGCCTGGGCTGGTGATCTGTTTCACCCTAGATAATATACATGTTTCGATGCTGTTCTCTCAAAACATCCCACCCTCGCCTTCTCCCACAGAGTCCAAAAGTCTGTTCTGTACATCTGTGTGTCTCTTTCTGTTTTGCATATAGGGTTATCGTTACCATCTTTCTAAATTCCATATATATGCATTAGTATACTGTAA